>NC_057419.1:42303376-42434826 GCF_019320065.1 Cervus canadensis
AAGAAATTACCAAAAAAATGCATTTCATTAACTTCGGATCATTTTTTGAAGTAAAAGTAGCTGTATAAAACACATTTGGACAATTGGGGAGATTTGAATATGGACTACATAGTAGATATTTTAAAGGAAATATCACTACTTTTCTTAGGTATGAAATGGCATTGTGGTGATATAAGAAAATATCCTTATTCTTGGGAGACACACGTTCAAAAACATCAGGAGTATGATATCATGATACTTGATAGAAAAGACTATTAAGGCAAAATAACTTTTTTTTCTTTCTTAAAATCTTTACTTTTGAGATAGGACGTAAGTCTTACAGACACACATGGAAAAGCAATACGTGATCATAGTTGAAAGTGAAGACAATCTAGTCAGAAAGTTTTTATACCTGTCAACTAATGCTGAAGCTGAGTATGACATGCTGTAGGGCTCAAAGGAATGGTAATTTGTATTCCTCTCCTTCTTCTTCTCCCTCTACCTCAACAGAATCCACACCAATCTCCTCATAATTCTTCTCAAGGGCAGCCATGTCCTCCTGGGCCTCAGAAAACTCTCCTTCCTCCATGTCCTCACCCATGTACCAGTGAACAAAGGCACGCTTGGCATACATCAGGTCAAACTTGTGGTCCAGGCAAGCCCAGGCCTCAGCAATGGCTGTGGTGTTGCTCAGCATGCACACAGCTCGCTGTACTTTGGCCAGGTCTCTGCCAGGTACCACAGTGGGAGGCTGGTAATTACTGCCAACCTTGAAGCCAGTGGGGCACCAGTCCACAAACTGGATGCTCCGCTTGGTCTTGATGGTGGCAATGATAGCATTGACATCTTTGGGAACCACATTGCCACGGTACAACAGGAAGCAGGCCATGTATTTACCATGGTGAGGGTCACATTTCACCATCTGGTTGGTTGGCTCAAAGAAAGCATTGGTGATCTCTGCTACAGAAAGCTGTTCATGGTAGGTTTTCTCAGCAGAGATGACAGGGGCGTATGTGGCCAGAGGGAAGTGGATGGGGGATAGGGCACCAGGTTGGTCTGGAAATCTGTCAGATCCACATTCAGGGCTCCATCAAACCTCAAGCAGTGATGGAGGACCCTATCTGGCTAATAAGGTAGTTAAGATTCATGTAGGCTGGGTGCTCAATGTCAAGATTTCTATGACAGATGTCATAGATGGCCTTATTGTCTACCATGAAGGCACAATCAGAGTGCTCCAGGGTAGGGTGTGGTGAGGATGGAGTTGTAGGGCTCAACTATAGCTGTGGAAACCAGGGCGGGTGCTGGGTAAATGGAGAACTCCAGCTTGGACTTCTTGCCATAATTGACAGAGAGACGTTCCATCAGCAGGGAGGTGAACCGAGAACCAGTTCCGCCACCAAAGCTGTGGAAAACCAAGAAGCCCTGAAGACCTGTGCACTAGTCAGCCAGTTTCCAAATTTGGTCCAAGAAGAGGTCAATGATCTCCTTGCCAATGGTGCAGTGACCTTGGGCATAGTTATTGGCAGCATCTTCTTTGCCTGTGATGAGCTGCTCAAGGTGGAAGAGCTGGCAGTAGGTGCCAGTGAGAATCTCATCAATGACTGTGGGTTCCATGTCTACAAATACTGCCCTAGGCACATGCTTGCCAGAAGCTGTCTCACTGAAGAAGGTTTTGAAGGACTCTCCTCCCCCAATATTGTCACTTGGCATCTGGCCATCAGGCTGTAGAGCTCCTAGCAGGCATTGCCACTCTGGACACCACCTGGCCAACGTGGATGGAGATGCAATCATGCATGGTGGTTACGGATCAGCAGGCGCAGGAAACAGGAGTAGACATGGGTCCCGGTTATTGTCCCCGATAAGCTAAGAGTCGAGGTAAGTAACACACTGGCATGGCAAAATTTTAACTCGAATCTAGTTGGTAGATATATCAGTTCAGTTCAAACACCAATAAAAAATGCCCCTGTTCCAGTTCCCCCAGTCAACTCAGTCCCTGTGTTGACTCTTTGTGACCCCATGACTGTAGCACACAAGGCTTCCCTTGTCCCATCACAAACTGCTAGAGGCTTCCTCAAACTCAAATGTCCATTGAGTCAGTGTGATGCCCATCCTAACCATTCTCATCCTTCATGTGTGCCTCTTCTCCATCCTGCCTTCACTTTCCCAGCATTTCAGGATCTTTTTTTCAATGAGTCAGTTCTTCATATCAGATGGTGGCCAAAGTATTTGGACGTTCTTTCAGTCTTTTAGCATCAGTTCCTTCAATAATATTCAAGACGATTTCCTTTTGGATGGGACTGGTTGGATTCAATCCTTGCATATCCAAGGGACTCTCAAGAGTCTTCTTCCAGACATACAGTTCAAATAGGCATCAATTCATTTTGGACTGCTCAGCTTTACTTTAATAGTTGCGAACTCCACATCACATACATGACTTACTTGGAAAAACCATAGCTTTGACTAGATGGACCTTTGTGGGCAAAGTAATGTCTCTGCTTTTTAATATGCTGTCTAGGTTGGTCATAGCTTTTCTTCCAAGGAGCAAGCATCTTTTAATTTCATGGCTGCAGTCACCACCTGCAGTGATTTTTGGAGCCCCCAAAAATAAAGTTTCTCACTGTTTCCATTGTTTCCCCATCTATTTGCCATGAAGTGATGGGACCAGATGCCATGATCTTCATTTTTTGAATGTTGAGTTTTAAGCCAGCTTTTTCACTCTCCTCTTTCACTTTCGTCAAGAGGCTCTTCAGTTCCTCTTCACTTTCTGCCATAAGGGTGGTATCATCTGCATATCTGAGGTTATTGATACATATGTGTACATTATACTGCTTTCTTGATATACACTGATATATCAATATTTTGATATATATTGATATTTGATACATACTGAATTTTTGATGTATATGTGCACATTATACACTTTTTGTATGTTTGCAAATTTCTAAAGTAAAAATTGAGGGAAATTTTTTCTCTTGTGGGAATATCTCTTGCCTTCAAACTTAGACCAATCATTTTGCAAACAAACTAGCTTTCATTTAAGTAGGCAGAATTCCAAAAATGGCTCCTTCAAGATTTTATGCCCTAATCCCAGATTCCCCTAATTATGTTATGTTCTGTAGCATAGTTGGCCCTAAGATAGATTATCCCAGTGAGCCTAATCTAATCACGTGTGTGTTTGTGTGCTCAGTTGTGTCCGACTCTTTGAGAGACCATGGACTGTAGCCCTCCAGGCTCCTCTGTCTGTGGAATTTCCCAGGCAAGAATACTGGAATGGGTTGCCATTTCCTCCTCTAGGGGATTGTCTGGACCCAAGGATCAAACCTGTGTCTCTTGCACGGAGTCTTCACCATTAGTGCCACCTACTTGAATCTCTTTAAGCAGAGAGGTTTTTTTTAGTTGGTGGCAAAAGAGGAAGTTGGAGAGACCCGAAGCACAAGAAGAACTTGATGCACTAATGCTGGTTTTGAAGATGGCCAAAAGAAAGCCATAAGCCAAGAAATGTGGATAGTCTCTAAGAACAGAAGTCAGCCCCTAGGTGATAGCCAGCAGTCCTACAACTGCAAAAAACTGAGTTCCACCAACAATATATATGGTCTTTTTATTTTTTTTGACCCTGCACAGCTTGTGGGATCCTAGTTCCCCAACCAGGTATTGAACCCGCATCCTTGGCAATAAAGGCATGAACTGGACCACCAGGGATTTCCTTCAATGGTCTGTGAAGTGAAGTGAAAGTCGCTCAGTCGTGTCCTACCCTTTGCAATCCCATGGACTATACAGTCCATGGAATTCTCCAGGCCAGAATACTGGAGTGGGTAGCCTTTCCCTTCTCCAGGGGATCTTCACAACCCAGGGATTGAACCCAGGTCAATCTGCCCGCGTTGCAGGCAGATTTTTTACCAGCTGAGCCACAGTCTAGGAAGAGAAATATTCTTCAGAGCCTCCAGAAACAAATGCAACCTGGCCAGCACCTTAATTTCAGCCTTATGAAACCCAGAGCAGAGAAAATATCTGAGATTGCTGATAGTTCTGACATATGGAATGGTGAGCAAATCAATGGTGTTGTTTTAAGCTGCTAGGTTTGTGGTAATTTGGTATGGCAGCAATAGAGAACTAGTATAGTATCTTAGGAAGATCTAGGTGCTAGAAGGAAAAAGTTCAGGAAGTTTCGAGTTTGGGTGCCTTAACTTGCTTAATTCTGTAAAATACAAAATGAAAATATGGGTTACTTTGCTCTATTGCTTCAAATTGCTCCTTATCTTTCTGAATTATATAAAATTTATTCTCTGCTCCTTACTTCTTTGTATCTCCTAATTGTGCCTGCCTGTTAAGATGTTTTCCATTTTACTTTTTTAGTACGGAAAAGTAGATAGACGCTTTAATTTTTCATAAAAAAATAAATGAAATATTTTTCTTCATGGGTGGTTAGATAAAAAGCACTTTTGGAAAAAAAAAAAAAAGCACATTTGGAGGAATGACATCCATGGGAATGGTGTGTAAGGACCTCCAAGAATTCACTCCTCTGTAAGAACAATGAGAACACTGATAAAAATTGTTCACATCAACCTTTTTAGAACTCTGAAAGTAACCAAAGGCTCGCAACAATTCAAGGAATGCTTATTCAAGCAAAAGCAGTGGCATGTCAGTAAGAATAGGGAGCTTTGTGGTACTTTAACTTGCCTCATAAGGTCCTCTTCTTCCCAGATCCTCCTAAGTCTTGACAACAGCAAAAGAAGCTGTGAAAACTAGCAACCTAGCAGCCACTGGGTACAGAAGAATTTTGGAGCTCTCCAAAAGCCCTATTCCAGCAGAATAGTCATTATCTGACTTTTTCCTGGCCATTCCCTAGAAACACTCTAATCAGAAGACAGAGATTGGCAGAACGCATAAGAAAAACACGCTCCAACTCTATGATGTCTACAGGAGACACACATTAGTCTCAAAGACACAAATACATTGAAAGCAAAAGAATGGAAAAATCTATTCCACACAATCAGTGACCAAAATTTTTTACCTAAATGAAAGTGCTAAAACTATAAAACTGCTAGGAAAAAAGACAGACATAAATCTTTATAACCTTAGATTAAGCAATGGCTTCTTAGATATGATGCCAAAAGAAAAAAAAAACAAACAAAAAACAGATAAATTGGACATTGTCAAACCTATGAAACTTCTGTGCTTTAAAGGACATCATCAAGAAAGTGAAAAGACAACCCACAGAATGGGAAAAATACTTGCAAATCATATACCTAATAAAGGACTTGTATCAGGAATACATAAAGAACTTTAAAACTTAAATAGAAAAGACCCAATTAATCAAATTCAGAAGGATTTGAGTAGACATTTTTTCCAAAAAAAGATATACAAATGGCCAATAAGCACATGAAAAGATGTTTGCTGTCATTAGTCATTTTGTTGTTCAGTTGCTCAGACATGTCTGACTCTTTGTGACCCCATGGACTGCAGCATGCCAGCCTTCCCTGTTCTTCACCATCTCCCGGAGCTTGCTCAAACTCGTGTCCATTGAATCGGTGATGCCATCCAACCACCTCATCCTCTGTTATCCCCTTCGCCTGCCTTCAATCTTTCCCAGCATCAGGGTTTTTTCCTAATGAGTCAGATCTTTGCATCAGGTGGTCATTAGTCATTAGAAAAATGCAAGTCAAAACCACAATAAGACACCACTTTACACTCACTGGGATGACATAATAAAAAAGATAATAACAAGTGTTGACAAGGATGGGGAAAAATTGGAACCCTCATATATTGCTGGTGAGAATGTAAAATAGTGCGGCTGCTGTGGAAAAATTTGGTGATTCTTGAAGTATAGATTTATTATATGATTCAGCAACTCCTAGTTAAATATACAAGAGAAATGAAAACATACACCCATGCAAAAAACTTGTATACAAATGTTCATAGCAACATTATTTAATAGTGAAAAAGTGAAAACAACCCAAAATGTCCATCAACTTATAAATGGATCAGCAAAATATGGTATATTCATATAATGAAATATTATTCAGCAGTAAAAAGGAAGAAGTACTGACACATGCTACAACATGGCTGAACCATGAAAACATTATGCTGAGTGAATGAAGCCAGACACAAAAGTTTACACATTGTATGATTTCATTTATATGAAATGTCTAAAATAGGCAAATCTGTGGAGATGGAAAATAGATTAGTGATTTCCAGAAGCTAGAGAAGGGAGAATAAAGAGTGACTACTAGTGACTAAGGGGTCTTGTTGAAGTGATGAAGATGTTCTGAAATTAACAGTAGGAGTGGTTGCATCAATTTGTGAATATACTAAAAATCACTGTCTTGTAGACCAAAAGGGTAAATTTTACGGTTTGTAGGTTATCTCTTGAAAAATAAAAAAAGAACTCTGGAAACTCAGTAATAAGAAAACAAATAATCCAAATAATAAATGGGCTAAGATTTAGAAGAGACATTTCATTAAAGAAGATTCATTGATGGCAAATAAGCACATGAAAATAAGCTCAGCGTCATTAGTTATTAGGAAAATTTAAATGAAACCCACAAAGAAATACCACTGCACTGCTATTATAATGGATAACATTCTTAAGAATAATGGCAGTGCCAAGAAACTGGTGAAGATGAGGGGCAACCAGAATTCTCATAATTTCCTGATGGGAATTTAAAATGATACAGCCACTTCGAAAAATATTTGGGCAGTAAACATACACTCCCTATGAGACCCAGCAATCTCACTCCTGGATGTTGACCTTAAAGAGAGGAAATTTTATATTCACACACAAAAAACTGTTCATAAATAAACCTAGGCTTAATTCATAATTGGTAAAAACTATAAGCAATCCAAATACCTCTCAATGGATAACGATTTGTACAAATTAAGTACATCAATATCATAAAACATTCTTCAGTGATAAAACAGGAACAAACCACTGATACGTGCAAAAACCTGGAGGAATGTATTATGCAAAATGAGGGAACCCAGATACAAAAAGCTACATATTCTATGATTCTATTACTATGACTGCCTGGAAAAGGTAAACGTATGATAGCAGTAAACTGGTTAGTAGTTACCAGGGACTGGGAGTAGGAGCAGGAGTTGACTACAGTGGGGCCTGAGGGTATCTTTGGGGAAACGAGACTTTTCTGTATTTTAGTTATAGTATAATTGCACAACTGTATGCATTTATCAAAACACAGAAGGAGTGAATTTTACTGTATACAAATTGCATCTTCAAAACAGAAAAACAAACAAACCCAGAATCTAAGTAATGCTGACTAAAGAAAACAGGTTGGGAACATTGCTTCAGGTTCTGCCTCTTCTCGTCTATCAAACTAGCATCTTCGCAAATCCACTTCACCTAGACACAGAACAGCCTCTGTTAAGCAGTAGATGGTATGACCTACATTGGATGCCGAGAAAAAGGAAGTTTTTAGAAAACGTCTGACCATCTTAAAATGAACAGGCAAATGCAGACCCTGCAATGCAGGAGATCTGGGTTCGATTCCTAGGTAAGAGAAAGACCACCCAATAAAGAAAAAACCACGAAAAATCACACCAGTGATTCTCAAAGAAAGGAGGAAGGAGTGGCTTGGGCATGACAAGGGTCGCTCAGCAAATCCAAATTATCTAGCAAGACCCACAGCCAACACTTTGACCAGAATTAGGAATAAAAAGGAGTGGACGAGAGGGGCAGATAGGTGGCAGTCACAAGGCAGAAATTGCATGAGTTAAAATGGTTAAATCTTCCCTCGGACGATTGGGATGTTTCACCCATCACATCCCGTCCCCCAGTCACTGGGCTAGGTGAGCAGAAAGAGGTCACAGACCTTGGGTAATAACCTTTTTATCTTAGCCTTTGCTTTCATAAACAAACAGATTTTCCTCCAGCCAATGGTAAGGACCACAGTTGTCAAGTCTTCCTCTGAGGACGGAAGCCCAGGCTAGCTGTTGCTGGGCCAACACTGTGTAGATTCCTTCCCATAGCCTCTGGGGTGCGGGTGCTGTGGTGGACCCTTTTTCAGGCTGGAGAGTGCCCGTGAGCCACATGGTTAAGACTGCTCTCTACTCAGGGCCTCACCACCCAGACCTAGAAGTGAAGGGAAGTGTTTGGTTTTCTTCTCCCATTAACATTAGCGAGTATAACGTTTGTCATGGTCTTGTTGGATCCTTAGAAGAGCCCATTCACTTGTGCACAGAAAGGGAACAGGATGCTAATAAAGGACTTTATGAAGCAAAACCTGCCCAAGCATCATCGTAAGTATGGAGAATATATGTCCCTGATGGATCGAGTAGAAGAAAATGACCTTCCATATGGAACCCTATAAATTTATATTTTACACATATATAAATATAAACATAACATATATTTATAATATATAACTTAATATATATTATATGACATATATGATATGATATAATATATTAATATATAATAACACATAATTATATATTTATATGTAATATAAATATATTTATATAAAATTATATAATATTTTATATAGATCAATATAATTTATATAATTATATTAATGTATAAGATATAGAATATATTATATATTATATGACATGTATGATATGCTATATAATATATATAATTATAAAAATATTATAAAATATATGTATTATATAGTAATATATAATTATATATAATAATATACACAATACATAATATATAATAATATAATTAAAATAATATAAATATATAAATATAAGTAATAATATAATAATATAATAGGCATATAATATTTAATATATTTTATAAATTTATATATTATATATAACATTATATATAACATATATTATTATATTATATTATATATTATTGTATAATATATATTATTGTATAATATTACATATTATATTATATATTATTGTATAATATATATTATTGTATAATATTACATATTATATATTATTGTATACTATTACATATTACATATTATATTATATATATAATATTTCATTTAATGCAAGAAAGCGTCTGTTAAAGTTACAGTTGAAAACATGTTTCACAAAGGAAAGTATTTTCATTTGTTTTGTTTAATTTTTCAACAAAAATTCAAAAATATGCAGCCAATCCTTGTTGGTTTTAGAGTATAACATAGATAATTAATAATAACCTAGAAATGTTTTTCTTTATTAAAGATTTCAACAATTGTTGTATATTAAAATATGCTACAGAGGACATTTAAACCAAGTTAACAGGTATGTGTTAGTGGGTTTTCATTTGTTTGTTTGTTCTATCTTCTTTGGAGCTTTTGAAGGACAGTGTAAACTTCTTCTCAACTGTCTCTTTCAATAATAAAGTCCAAATGCCTTTGCATAGAGAATTTGTCTCTGGATTCCCACTTCTGGAAGGTGAACTAGGGGATTTGGTCCATGTAAATAACAGTGGGACTACTAGAGATTATGGATGAGATAGAAATGGCCTGTGTAAAGGCACTAGAGTGCTACCTAGATCTCCTTGCACAGGGAGATCTGGGAGATGAAGCCCAAGAAACTGCTTTGGCCCTGGGCATTTATATTAATTCCAGATGGGAAGCTGAGAAGCTGAAAAGCTGAGCAGAACTTTTCACAGTTTGGCCAAGCAAAGGAACATGTCAAGGAAATAAGAAAAGATGTAAATGTTTACCCCAAAGGGTTACATCCTATAACCAGAGATAAACTCTCCCAAGAACTATATCTTAGCCTAGAATCTTCTCAATCACTGAACTTGGCTAGTGATTCTGAGCATCTGAAACTGCTGGCATGCTCAGATACCACACTGAAGTAAACATAAATCTTCTCTGAAGGAAAAGAACATTCATGCATCAAATCGTTTCTACAAACATGTTTGCAAATACAATGTCCAGCATTTGAAGATGAGACATTTGAATGAAACACATGAAAAATAAAGATGCCATTTACAAAAGCCAGCAGAATTTACAGAAAATAAGAAACAGACTCACACAGGTTACAAATATTAGAATTATGAGATACAGACTTTAAAATAATTAACTTTCCTGTGCTTAAGGAGATAAAGGACAAAACAAAAATTTGGCAGAGAACTGGCAACTATTAAAAAGAACCAAATAACTTCTGGAGTTAAAAAATACTGTAACCAAAATGAAGACTGCAGTGATTGGATTTAACAAATTAGACAAATCTGCAGGGAGAATCAGTGACATGAAACAGGAGGAGTCAATAAACCAAAATATGGCTCATGACCTGTTTTTGTATGGCCACGGCTAAGGTTTTCGCACTCATCTCACACGCTAGTAAAGTAATGCTTAAAATTCTCCAAGCCAGGCTTCAGCAATAGGTGAACCGTGGACTTCCAGATGTTCAAGCTGGTTTTAGAAAAGGCAGAGGAACCAGAGATCAAATTGCCAACATCCGCTGGATCATCGAAAAAGCAAGAGAGTTCCTGAAAAACATCTATTTCTGCTTTATTGACTATGCCAAAGCCTTTGACTGTGTGGATCACAATAAACTGTGGAAAATTCTGAAAGAGATGGGAATACCAGACCACCTGACCTGCCTCTTGAGGAACCTGTATGCAGGTGGACAGGAACAGTTTAGAACTGGACATAAGCAGCAACAGACTGTCCCAAATAGGAAAAGGAGTACGTCAAGGCTGTATTTATGTCACCCTCTTTATTTAACTTATATGCAGGGTACATCATGAGAAACGCTGGGCTGGAAGAAGCACAAGCTGGAATCAAGATTGCCGGGAGAAATATCAATAACCTCAGATATGCAGATAACAACACCCTTATGGCAGAGAGTGAAGAGGAACTAAAAAGCCTCTTGATGAAAGTGAAAGAGGAGAGTGAAAAAGTTGGCTTAAAGCTCAACATTCAGAAGACTAAGATCATGGCATCTGGTCCTATCACTTCATGGGAAATAGATGGGGAAACAGTGGAAAGAGTGGCTGACCTTATTTTTGGGGGCTCCAAAATCACTGCAGATGGTGATTGCAGTCAATTGAAATTTAAAAGACACTTACTCCTTGGAAGGAAAGCTATCACCAACCTAGATTTAGGCATATTAAAAAGCAGAGACATTATAATAGCCAGGACATGGAAGCAACCTAGATGCCCAATCAGCAACAAATGGATAAGAAAGCTATGGTACATATACACCATGGAATATTACACAGCCGTTAAAAATAATTCATTTGAATCAGTCCTAATGAGATGGATGAAACTGGAGCTCATTATACAGAGTGAAGTAAGCCAGAAAGATAAAGAACATTACAGCATACTAACACATATATATGGAATTTAAAAAGATGGTAACGATAACCCTATATGCAAAACAGAAAAAGAGACACAGATGTACAGAACAGACTTTGGACTCTGTGGGAGAAGGCGAGGGAGGGATGTTTCGAAGTAATAGCATTGAAACATTGTATATTATCAAGGTGGAAAACAGATTCACCAGCCCAGGGTTGGATGCATGAGACAAGCTGCTCAGGGCTGGTGCACTGGGAAGACCCAGAGGGATGGGATGGGGAGGGAGGTGGGAGGGGGGATCAGGATGGGGAACACATGTAAATCCATGGCTGATTCATGTCAATGTAAGGCAAAAACCACTACAATATTGTAAAGTAATTAGCTTCCAACTAATACAAATAAATGGAAAAAAAAAAAAAGGCAGAGACATTACTCTGTCAACAAAGGTCCGTCTAGTCAAGGCTATGGTTTTTTCCAGTGGTCATGTATGGATATGAGAGTTGGACTATAAAGAAAGCTGAGTGGAGAAGAATTGATGCTTTTGAGCTGTGGTGTTGGAGAAGACTCCTGAGAGTCCCTTGGACTGCAAGGAGATCCAACCAGTCCATCCTAAAGGAGATCAGTCCTGGGTGTTCATTGGAGGGGCTGATGTTGAAGGTGAAACTCCAATACTTTGGTCACCTGATGCGAAGAACTGACTCATTTGAAAAGACCCAGATGCTGGGAAAGATTGAGGGCAGGAGGAGAAGGGGACAACAGAGGACGAGTTGTTGGATGGCATCACTGCCTCAATGAACATGGGTTTGGGTAAACTCTGGGAGTTGGTGATGGACAGGGAGGCCTGGCATGTTGTGGTTCATGGGGTCGAAAAGAGTCGGACACGACTGAATGTGTGAGATGAGTTATGGTCAGACGTGGGTTTAAATCCCAACTTAGCCTTTTCACAGGGAGAAAAGGGTGATAATAACAGGACCTGACTAATGGGTAGTCATGGGGACCAGAAGTGATAATGTATATCAGACGCTTGGCAGAGTGTCTGGACATAGTAACTATTCACTACATGTCTGGTACTATTGTCAGCAAGGAGTGCGCTCATGCCATGCCCCAAACTGGCTGTAAATCCCAGAAGGCCTCTGTCCTGGCTGCAATGGGGTGATGAGATGACAGTAGGACAGGGAAGAAAAAGAGGGCAGGACCATCCTGAATATAGGAGGTGAAAGCCTGGTGCAAACTGTATATCATTCTTCTTCCCACAAACATTTGCCTACATGTGAACTACAGTTAAAAGTGAAGATCATCAGCAAAACTTATTTATAACAGCTGAAGAGGAGAAGTAACCTAAATCTCCAACATTTGTAATGGTTGAGTGAAATTAGCTGATGACATGTTAAGTTTAAAAAATACAATACAAAACTGTGTGGAGTATGTCAAAGCATACTTTTCAAAAAAGTAACAATTAAATTCACATAAATATAGAATAAAAGTGCATCAAAGTTTTTTTGATTTATTCATGAGGGCATCAGTGAGATTCTAAAGCTGGTTCAAAGAGCATTTAATAGACTGGGTATCAGTATTAGTCACTAGAGATTTTGTTCAAATTTCACAATGGTTTATGCCAGTGTCCATTATTTGTTTTCACGCCTTACTCAAGATTCCACATTGTATTAAGTTGCATTGAGCAGCATCTGCTGCATGCAATGAATTCTGGTAAATTCTCTTTTCATTTTTATTCTGTTACAGATATTTTCTAATTTTCCTTGTTATAGCTTTTTACATACACCCATCATTTAAAAATGGACATTTAAAGTATCTTTAATATTAATTTCTCATTTAAATGCTTTCTTCTCTGCAATCACCCTCTGTGGTTTTTTTCAGTCTTCTAACTTTATTGAGGCTTTCAATGGCTAAGTCAAAGATCTCTCTTGATAAATGTCACATTGCTATTAAAACTGTGGGTTATTTTAAAATATCTTTTGATATTGATATTGATTTCTAACAGAATTCCACAGTGATAAGAGGACAGACTCTGTATGATTTCAATACCTTTAGACCATGAAATTTTTGCACCTTGTTTTATGTCCCTGGGTACATTCTAGTATTTCCCAGTTTATAGTCTATGGGAACTTTAATAGAATTTGTATCCTACTGTTGTGTGAAAATTGCATAAATCTTAATTATGTTGAATTGGTTCATAGTACTTTTCAGGTCTAGTATATCCTTCTACTTTTCAGTCTATTCATTCTATTAATTTTTGAGAGTTTGATACTTAAAGTGTTATGGGCTTCACTGGTGGCTCAGGCGGTAAAGAATCCACCTGCAATGCGGGAGACCCAACTATTTTTCTGTATATTCATTCTATGAATTTTTAAGAGTTTGATATTGAAACTCCAACTAAACATCTTATTTACTTAAAAATGATTGTAATATATAGGGGAACTATATGTAATTTTGTTCTGTATTTTCCAAGTCTCCTGTAAATGTGGTATCATACCTTCATAGTTTAAAAAATAAAAAAGAGAAAAAAATGCACCAAATTTCAAAGATTTAGTTCCAAAAAAGAGAATGTACAATAGCTATCAGCTATTCTTATGTTGATTGCATGTTGAAGTGATAAAATTTGGGGTATTCTGGGTTAAATAAAACATATTATTGTAATAAAAAAAATAGACAGTGTATCTATAGATCTTAATAAAAAAGAATGTTAGAATAAGGGTTATATATAATACACAACTGATTAAATAACTCACAGGGCAATAAAACTATAACCTTTGAAGTTATCTTTTTACTAGACAAAAATAATCTCCAAGTTAACATATAACTTCCCAGTGTTTGGGCTCTAATTAAACAGTAAACAGTAAAGTCAAACACAGGTATGTTCTCCTAGAGAATTAAATTATTTTGTCATACGATACTCACAATGTGACTTTGAAAGGATATGTCTCCTCCCCTTTGCCTTTTTCCAATTTTGGATATTTTTCCTAACAAACAGTATGTCAACTATATAAAATATGTTGTATGTCTAAGTATTAGCCAGCGTCCTGAAAGGAAATTCATGCTTTATCAAAGATTTAACTGACTACTTACAGAGGTGTACATGGACTTTCCTGGTATCTCAGATGGTAAAAAATCTGCCTGCAATGCAGTAGACCGGGGTTTGATCCCTGGGTTGGGAAGATCCCCTGGAGAAGGGAATGGCTACCCACTCCAGCATTCTTGCCTGGAGAATCCCATGTACAGAGGAACCTGGCAGGCTACAGTTCATGAGGTCACAAAGAGTCAGACATGACTGAGTGACTGAATATGTAGAGGTGTGGATAGGGCTAAGAAGACCAAAATGAGATATTGGGGTTTCCAGGCACTAGTAACAGTGGGGAAACCCTTTCTAATCCTTGGTCTGGAGTGGCGAGGGGCAGAAATGGAGCAAATGAATACCAAATTTCTTCCCCCTTTCTGCTCTCTGATCTTCTGCCGGTGTCTCCTATTGGCTCAACCCAACTGGAAGCCAGATGCAGAGGGGCCTTTGATGTTATTTGTAGAGGTTACCCTCTCTGGGCACAAAGCAAGAAGTGGAAAATGGGGATAAGCAGAGAATAATCAGCTCAGTCAATATGTCAAGTACTGTTAGACATTGAATTGTATCCCCCTCTCAGCAAAAAAAAAGGAGTGTTGGAGTCATAACCCCCAAGTACCTCATAATATGATCTTATTTGGACATAAAGTGTTTACAGAGTTAATTAAGCTAAAATGAAGTCATTAGGGTGGATCCTAATCCAATGACTGTGAAGTGTTAGCCACTCAGTCGTGTCCGACTGTTTGTGACCCTATGGACCACAGGAGCCCACCAGGCTCCTCCGTCCATGGGATTCTCCAGGCAAGAATACTGGAGTGGGTTGCCATTCCCTTCTCCAGGGAATTTTCCCAATCCAGGTCTCCTGCTTTGCAGGTGGATTCTCTACTGTCTGAGTCACATGGTGTCCTTATAAAAAGCGGAAATTTGGACACAGACAGATATGCAGAGAGAGAAGATGATGTGAAGAGACAGGGAGAAGACGGCCATCTACAAGCCTAGGAGAGAAACCTGAAACACAGCCTTCAGAAGGAACCAACTCCCCTGGCACCTTGATTTGGACTTCTAGTCTCCAGAACTGTGAAAAGTAATAAATTTCTGTTGTCCAAGTCATTCAACTTGTGTTACTTTGTTATGGCAGCCTCTGGCAAACTATTGCAGGTAGACACTGAAGGAGTACCTAAACCAAAATACTGAGCATTACCTCTGTGATGTGGTGTTATGGGGTGATTTCTATTTTGTGTTCTTCTTTATTTCCTAGCTGGTATACTTTTATATCAGAACAAATAGTTTCGTTAAAACGAACCTCATGGCAATAGCAGGAGGAAGTCACTCATGAAAAGCCTAAGGGCTTGTATGACAGAAGCAAGCGTGGGGATATAACATTGATACATGGGCTCACATTATTTGTATCTCGAGGGGACGTTTCTTGCCCCAGACTGAATCCCAGGCTTTCTCTTCCCTTCATGTCAGAGGCCTGGCTTTTGTCTCCTCTGCAAAGCTGCTGTCTTACTGGTACGTCCCTGGGGTTTGGTTCAAGGCCAAAGTTTAGCACATAAGACCACTTAAGAGCGTGTTATTTTTTTTTAAGTGTGTTATTATTCCTCACTAACTGAAAAAATTAAAAATAACACAGGGACGTCCTCAACCATCCAGTGGTTAAGACTCTGTGCTTCCACTTCAGGGGGTGCGGGTTCGATCCTTGTTTGGGGAACTAAAATCCCACAGGCCACGCAGCACAGCAAAAAGAAACACCCAAACTAAAAACAAATTTGGTTCTCCTAGAAAATGTTTGCTAAATGATTAAATGGTAGAAGACTTAAGGGCTGTTACCTAGTTTCTAAAGTTAGGGTACCTCATCCACAGGTTCCTGATTCATTTCCTAGAAAAATAACTTCAAGTCCAGCTGGGCTTCAGCCCAGTGTCTTTATGCCTTAAGGTGGAACACTCCTTAAGGTGGAACCCCTTACCCTCTTTTCTCACTTCAGACTTTTCTCACTTATTCATAGGCAGATCATAGTATATCCTTCCAGACTGTCTCTCTGTCCTCCACTGACCTGGGTGCCCTCTGCTCTTTTGTCCTCTCTTTCTGAGACTGTGACTTCCTTGAAGGGAGGGGACATGGCTTATCCCCACTTGACCGACACTGGTGGGTAATAACCAAATGTTACTCAAACCTGAAATATGACACAAGTGACCTTTGAAAACAGGGATAGGCAAGAAGATAAGCGTTGTACCTCAGGAAATTGAATGATAATTATTTTTAACAAGTAAAAAGGAAATGAAGTGTTCTCAGTATGTCAGCCAAAGGATCCTAGGGATTTCAATGAGAGGAGAAAAGATTTGTAATCAAATCCGAGAACCAAGTACCTCTAGTTTGCAAGCAATGCATCCTCTTGCCCTCTCTTAGTGCTTGAACCCAGAGCTTCCATTTTCCCAACAAAGGGAAGAGAATAAGGGCCAAATAAAAGTCATTACCACTTTGGTTTCTACGGTGATTGATTATTATTATCCTCTTCAAAGATTGAATATATGTTTTTCTTAACCTCAGTAATTTTTCATTTTGGTTTATATTCCCGCAGGAGTAGCCCAGAACCTACTTGCCTGTAGGTGGAGGTGTGAGGTGTTAAGAGACACTAAGGTATCATTTTCAAAAAAGATCATATCATGATTCTTATACATATGTCAAAGGAACATATGCCAAAGATTTTATTCAACTCAGTTAATGCAGGGACCAGTAGGATATTAAAACTGGTTTGGACAGCCAGTAAACATATGAAAAAATACTCAACGTGGCTCATTATTAGAGAAATGCAAATCAAAAGTACAATAAGGTATCACTTTACACCAGTCAGAATGGCTATCACCAAAAAGTCTACAAACAATAAATGCTGGAGAGGATGTGAAGAAAAGGGAACCCTCCTGCACTGTTGGTGGGAATGTAAACTGATACAGCCATTATGGAAAACACTTTGGAGATTCCTTAAAAAAACTTGGAATATATCTACCATATGACCCAGCAATTCTACTACTGAGTATATACCCTGAGAAAACCACAATTCTAAAAGCACATGTGCCCCAGTGTTCATTGCAGCAGTATTTACAATAGCCAGGACATGAAAGCAACCTAATGTCCATCGACAGAAGAATGGATAAAGAAGTTGTGGTTCATTTATGCAATGAAATATTACTCAGCCAGAAAAATGAATGAATTTGAGTCAGTTTTAGTGAGATGGATGAACCTAGAACCTGTTATACAGAGTAAAGTAAGTCAGAAAAAGTATTGCATATTAATGCATATATATGGAATCTAGAAAAATAGTAATGATGAATCTACTAGAGAATGGATTTGTGGACACAGCAAGGGGAGGGGAAAGGTGGGACGAAGTGACAAAGTAGCATTGATATATATACAATATCATATATAAAATAGATAGTGGGAAGTTGCTAAATAACACAGGAAGCCCAGTCTAGTGCTCTGTGATGACCTAAAGGGGTGGGATGGGGGGAGGGGAGAGAGGCTCAGGAGGAAGTAGATATATATATATCCATTTTTAAATATATATATATAATTGGGCTTCCCTGGTAGCTTAGCTGGTGAAGAATCCATCTGCAATGGCCATAATTCAGGAGACCCTGGTTTGATTCCTGGGTCAGGAAGATCCCCAGAGAAGGGATAGACTACCCACTCCAGTATTCTTGGGTTTTCCTTGTGGCTCAGATGGTAAAGATTCTGCTTGCAATGTGGGAGACCTGGATTTGATCCCTGGGTTGGGAAGATCCCCTGGACGAGGGCACAGCAACCCACTCCAGTATTCTTGCCTGGAGAATCCCCATGGACAGAGGAGCATAGCGGGCTACAGTCCATGGGGGTTGTAAAGAGTTGGACACGACTGAGCAACTAAGCAAAGCACATCACATACATATAATTATGACTGATTTGCATTGATGTACAGCAAAAACCAACACAAAACTGTAAATCAATTTTCCACCAACTAAAAAATAAATAGAAATTTTTTTTAAAAGCCTAGTTTGAAGAGTATGTGAAGAGCTCAGTATATATAGGTAACTTAACAAAAGGAAAGTTAGGTTAAAATGGCTGTGTTAGATACAAACCTTTCCTTCATGGCAAAAAATCCTGGGATTATTTTTTCTGTTGGACAAAAATCATTTGCATCTCTCCTGGACAAAACTCTTTAAGTTTTTGTGTAACTTCATGAAGTCTTTGACTTTCAATCAATGATAAAGTGAGAAAAGTACATCTCCCTAGATAAT
The DNA here is from genome assembly GCF_019320065.1 of Cervus canadensis. Taxonomy (NCBI): domain Eukaryota; kingdom Metazoa; phylum Chordata; class Mammalia; order Artiodactyla; family Cervidae; genus Cervus; species Cervus canadensis. The sequence goes on from NC_057419.1 coordinate 42,321,914, forward strand.
CCTTGGGTGAGCTTCCTTCTCCTTACTGTTAATATAGTGAGGGGATGAGGTGCCTCCCTTTTTGATTTGTCTCTAAGTTTTGCATAGTTTTTCTTAACAGTGACTAGATGGAAGATGTAAATCATTTGGGGGCATATAAATAGAAAACTTTTAAAGAGAAGATGCAAGGTTTAAATGTAAGACAAGTTTTCTTTTTTCTTTAAGGTACCTCTTTTTTTTTTAATTTATTTTTTATTGAAGTATAGTTGATTTACAACATTGTGTTAATTTCAAATGTATAGTAAAGTGACTCGGCTATATTGCATATTTTTTCTGGTTCTTTTCCCATATAGATTATTATAAAATAATGAGTATAGTTCCCTGTGCTATACAGTAGGTCCTTGGTGTTTATCTAGTTTATATATAGTACTGTGTATATGTTACTCCCAAATTCTTAATTTATCCCTTCTCCTCATCTTTCCCCCTTGGTAACCATAAGTTTGCTTTCTAAGTCTGTGAGTTTGTTTCTGTTTTGTACATAAGTTCATTTGTATTTTTTTTTTTTTAGATTTTACGTATAAGTGATATATATTTGTCTTTCTCTGTCTGACTTAATTGAGTATGATAACCTCTAAGTCGATCCAAGTTGTGGCAAATGGCATTATTTCATTCTTTTTATGGCTGAATAATATTCCATTATGTATAATATATAATATTCCATTATATATATTATATTACAACATATATTATATATTATAGCACATAATATATTATATTATATATAATGGAAATTATGATAATATAGTATACATATCACCACATCTTCTTTATCCATTCACCTCTTGATGGACATTTAGGTTGCTTCTATGTCTTGGCAATTGTGAGTAATACTGCCATGAACATTGGAAAGTGAAAGTCACTCAGTTGTTTCCGACTCTTTGTGACCCCATGGACTATACAGTCCATGGAATTTTCCAGGCCAGAATACTGGAGTGGGTAGCTGTTCCCTTCTCCAGGGAATCTTCCCAACCCAGGGATTGAACCCAGGTCTCCCACATCGCAGGGGAGTTCTTTACCAGCTGAGCCACCAGGGAAGTCCATGAACATTGGGGTGCATGCATTTTTTTCAATATAGAGTTTTAAACTTTTCTGGATATATGTTCAGGAGTGGGATTGCTGGATCATATGGTAGCTGTATTTTTAATTTTTTAAAGATATTCCATACTGTTCTCCATAGTGATTGTACCAATTTACATCCCCACCAATGGCTTAGGAGGGTTCCTTTTTCTCCACACCCTCTCTAGCTATTATTATTTGTAGACTTTTTGATTCTGTCTATTCTGACTGATGTGAGGTGCTACCCAATTGTAATTTTGATCTGCATTTCTCTGTTAATGAAAGACGTTGAGCATCTTTTCAAGGGAGATTTTTCAAATAGTCTTATGTGCATCAGACCCCTGGGGAACTGACCTAACAACAACTAATCAGTGAAGAAAAAGAAGATCCATTTTTTTTTTTTTGCATTTATGTAGTTTTACAATGAACCGTGGTCCTGTTAAGAATGAGGGAATTGTGATGGTGCTAATATCAGAGAAGGATTGAATTGCATTCTTTTTACATTTAAACTTCTAATTTTGTATTGGGATATAGCCAATTAACAATGTTGTGATAGTTTTAGGTGGACAGCAAAGGGACTCAGCCATACATATATACATGTATCCATTCTCCCCCAAATGCCCCTCCAACTTGGAGTATGTTAAAAGTTAATAAACCGAGGTGGGGGAGGGGGAATTAGATGAAGGTAGTCAAAAGGTACAAATTTTCAGTTTTAAGATAACTAAGTTCTACGGATGTAATGTACAAAATGGTAAATATAATTAACACAGCTGTATGTTATATATGGGAGTTAGGAGAGTAAATCCTAAGAGTTCTCATCAGAAGAAAGAAATTGTACCTATATGAGATGATGGATATTCACTAAACTTATTGTGATAATCACTTCATGGTATATTAAATCAAATTAATATACTGTATACATTAAAGTTATACAGTGTTGTCTGTCAAGTTATATCAATTATGTCAGTTATATCTCAAAATTGGAGGAAAAAAAGAAGTGAACAAAACATGTTTGCACAGACTAATAGAAGTATTTTGTGTACGAGACAAAGATTTTATAGAACAAAGTGAAATAGCAATGAACAAATTGCTAAACTATCTGAATCATAGAAAATAACACTTAAAATCATTGGAGAAGCTGAAAATATGTATGACTTTTATATCTACCTATTTTATTTTCCAAAAGTCAGTTATTTAAGAAATATCAAAGCAAGATGTACTCTTCATTTTGCATTAAAAAGCCCTTTAAGCTCTTTTGGAAGACCTGCAATAATGAATAACTTGTAATAAGCTCACAAAAGTCTCTTCTAATGAATTAGTCAATTTTAATACTCTTCAGAATTCCCCATAAGAACATCATTCTCTGTTTTCTGGCAAAGTTTAACTCTCTCTTCTCTTGACAACCTCTCCAAGATATTTTAGATTTCTTTTAAGAGAAAATACTTCATTTATTAAAGACAGACCTGTACTAAATTAAAATCAATCATTATAATCATTTCCTCTGCCTTAATATATACTAGCTACTTTAAAGAGGATTCTACAAACTGGCTTCCATTTTTGTTATGAAAAGCAGTTTGGGTTCTCTATGTTCTGATTTGATTTCAGAGCTTTATCTTCATCCTGCAGTTCAGATTCAGTTTCAGTTCACCCCACCTTAAATCTTCTAAAAATAGAATAAGAACCAAATTATGTATTTCTATTTCAAAAGTCTACTACCACCTTTCTCTTCTAAAACATCTCTACTATCATAATCAGTGGGATTTGAAGATATCTTAACTAGAAACTGACTTATTTGACTTTCAAGGTATAAGCAATCAGATGACATTTTCTGCCTGACTCCTTTGTCCATATATATCCTATAGTATTTTAATGTGTTTGTTCAAATAACTATAGCCTATTTTCATCTATCTTACAAATATTTATCAAGCACTTCATTTGCACCAGGAAAGAGTTCTCAGATTGGAATGATAAACAAGACAGAAGTCCCTTATGAGAGAAGAATATGTTCCAGTAGAAGAAAATGGATAATAAGTACGTAAAACAAGTTAATATTCTATTTTTCAAGCGGTGCCTATGCATAAGTGAATAGGACATACATTTTTCCCCAGTTACATCTAACATATGATCAGTGCCCCCTGAATACTGAGAGATTAGAATTTTGCTTTACTGAAAGGAAAGAGGTAGCTTGGCTAGATAACCAAATAAAGGATCTGGCTATTTATGAGATTTCTTTCTCCTTTAGCCTGAATCATGGTTCAAGTTCATTTTACCCTATCAGAGTGAACTCTCTGAAAGCTATGAGACAAACTCAACACTGTTGAGGTATAAATGACTGAAAGAGCTTCATCCGTCTTTCCAGCAGGCTTTCATTGTATAGAAGACAGGCCTGAGGCCTGGAAGAAGTTTATGTTTGTGGAAACTCAGGCTGTTAAGTGACAAGCTTGGTCATCAAGGCTCTCATCACTGTGTTCTCCAATCCAAATTTATTATGTTATAAACTCTGCCCAGGGAGTGGCTCAGTTGCTAAAGAATTTGCCTGCAATGCAGGAGACCCGGGCTTGATTGCTGGGTCGGGAAGATGCCCTGGAGTAGAAAAATGCAACCCACTCCAGTATTCTTGCCTGGAGAATTCCGTGGACAGAGGAGCCTGGTGGGCTACTGTCGCCGGGGTTGCAAAGAGTCGGGCACGACTAAGCGACTAACACTTTTACTTTCAAATTCTGCCCAATCCCAACCCATACTCTGCTTTGCAAGACTCCTCTTAAAATCACCCACTCCAGGCCTTAAAAACCTTTAACTAACCTCTGCTCATTTTCCCCTTTTGAGACATTTCATTAAGACTCTAGTAAGAATGGGTTCATCCTCACTGTGGTGAGTCATCTTAACTTTGATTAACCAACTTACAGTAATTGCAGTCGGCTTCCCCAGTGGCTCAGTGGTAAAGAATCCACCGGCAGTGCAGGAGATGTGGGTTCAACCCCTGGGTAGGGAAGACCCCCTGGAAGAGGATGTTGGCAACCTGCTCCAGTGTTCTTGTCTGGGAAAACCCATGGACAGAGGACAGAGGACAGTCCATGGGGTTGCAAAGAGTCGGACATGACTGAGCAACTAAACAACAAGTGGTTGTAGTGGGTTGAATGGTGGCCACTGAAAAGATATGTCCCTATCCAAAATCCCCTACTCCAACTCCCGGGAACCTGTGAATGTGACCTTATTTAGAAAAAGAGTCTTTGCAGATGTAATTAAGAATCTTGAGATGAGGTCATCCTAGATTCAGAGTGGGCCCTAAATGCAATGACAGGTGTTCTTATAAGAGATAGGCAGAGGGAGATTGGAGACACAGAGGACAAGATGATCTGAAGGTGGGGGCAGAGATTAGAGTTATGTATGTCAAGGAAAGACAAAGATTGCCAGAAACTAGGAGAAAGGCATGGAACAGATTCTTCCTTAGAGCTCCCAGGAGGAACCAACCCTGCCAACATGTTGATTTCTGACTTCTGGCTTACAAACCTGTCAGAATACATTTCTGTTATTTTAAGCTATCCAGTTATGGTGATTTGTTACAGGGGCCCTAAGGAACTATTAATAATTTGACCCGACTTAGCAACTAGACTATAACAACAAAGGAACTAATAATAAAGTGACTTTCTGGGGAATTGAAAGAGTCAAGTAATATAGGCTATAATTGCAGTGCAGGTGCCAGAAATTGGTTCTCGATGCTACTTTGGCCTGATGATGAATGTGGTGATGATAATGCCAAGGATGAAGATGATGATGCTGTGACTGCAGTAACTATAAAATATCCAGCTAAGTCCAACTTCCAGCTTTTTGCTAACATTATTTCTGTGTACATCTCTGCTCAACTCTCCATCCAGACAAAGGCAGCTAAGACCATCTTGGTAACAGCTAAGACAACAGCAAAATGAAATCTAGACCAGTGCTTCTCAGATTTGAATGTGCAAAGAATCCCTTAGGGATCTTGTTAGAATGCAGATCCTAATTCAGTAGGGCTCAATGAGTTCCGTACTCCTATATTTTTTAAAAAATTGAGTGAACTCACATAATGGGCATATATCATATTGGTGTTGAGGTTTTTAAATTTAATCTTTATTTGCCTTAATTTCACTTTTATAGAAGATAATTGACATATAAAATTGTAAGATATTTAAAATGCACATTGTGGTGATTTGATATATGTTGTGAAAAACCCTTCCGTCTGGTTAATTAAGAGATTCTGCAATTCTATTAAGCTCTAGAGTTGATACCAATGCTGCTGGTCTGAGTACTCACAATTTGGAGAGCAAAGTTTCAGATCAAGGTTTGGCAAACTTTATCCAGAAAGGTCCAGATAGTAAATATGTTAGGCTTTGAGGATGTATTAGTTTTCTATTTCTCCTGTAACAAATTGCTTCAAACTGTTATAAGAAAAATTTCCCCAGAGATGTTCTGATCTAGTAAACTTTTATTCAGTGACTCATGAAGTAGGCAACATTCAAGCTAGCAGATAGAAAGGAACTCTGCAGAGCTGAATAAGGTGAGAGATTTTTATGGACCAAAGTGAGCAGGGACAAGGAAATCATTCTAGACATTTGCTGATTGGTCATATGGTGCAAAGGGAAGTCTTGGACCAGGTCTAGTATCTTGTGTGGAGCAAGCAAGCACTGATTGGCTGACCTAAGCCTTCCTTTTCCAGGAAAGTGAGCCATGAAAACTTAGTTAAGTTAGTCTGATTTACTGATACGAGGCTTAGCATGAATGACTCTATCTTGGGCCTAATCCAATTACTCTATCAAAATTTAGCAGCTTAAAGTTAATACTCATTTATAATTTATAACCTTATAGTTCTTTTACGATTTTTTACAAGGTTATATGCTATATATATATATTTAAATTATGAACGCATAATACATTTATAGGAGACTTGGAAAATACAGAACGTCATATATAGTTCTACTATATATTGCAATTATTGAGTAGATAATTTAAGATTTTTAGTTGAGGTTTCAATATCAAACTCTCAAAAATTAATAGACCACATATGTAGAGAAGTAGAAGGATACGGTAGACCTGAAAAGCACTGGGAACCAATTCAACATAATTAAGATTTAGACAATTTTCACACAATATTATTTTTTGATTTTTTTATAACCTCATAGTTCTTTGGTTGAATGATTGGCTCAGCAGGTTAGTGTCTCAAAAGACAGAAGTCTAAGTGTTGGCTGAGCCACTTTCCTGGATACTCTGAGGGCAGAAGTTGCTTCTCAGTTTCTTCAGGTGGCTGGCAGAACCCAATCCAATGTAGCTCGATGCCCCACTTCCTTGCTGGCTGTCAGCTTCTCTCAGCTCATTAACACAACCCACAGTTCTTGTCAGGTTGCCCCCTTCATCTTCAAACCAGCAACAGCACCTCAAATCCTTCACATACTCTGAATCTCTCTGACTTTCCCTTCTGTCGTATCTCTCTGACTCCAACTGGAGAGAATTCTGTTTTTAAGAGCTCATGTGATTAGATCAGACCTATTTAGATAATCTAGGATAATCTCCTCACCTTAAGGTCTGTAACCTTATTTCATTCAACATTAGTCAGACAGAGAAAAACAAATACTGTATGATATCATTTATATGTAACACATACAACAAACTAATGAATATAACAGAAAAGAAGCGGACTCACAGATATGCAGAATAAACTAGAGGTTACCTGTGGGGAGAGGGAAGGTGGAGGCATGAGATAGTGGGAGGAGATTGAGAAATGCAAACTATACTGTATAAAATAAGTTACAGAGGGACTTCCCTGGTGGTGCAGGGAGTAGGAATCCGCCTGCCAATGCAGGAGACATGGGTTCGATCCCTGCTCTGGGAAAATTCTGCACACTGTAGAGCAGCTAAGTCTGCGAGCTGCAACTAGTGTGTTGCAACTGCTGAAGCTCACACACCTAGAGCCTGTGCTCTGTAGCAAGAGAAACCACAATGAAAAGCCCATGCACCACAATCAAGAGCAGCCCCTGCCCACCACAACTAGAGGAAGCCCCTGCAAAGCAATGAAGACCTAGCGTGGCCAAAAATAAATAAATAATGTTAAAGAAAATAAGCTACAATTGTACAGCACAGGAAATATAGCCAATATTTTATAATAACTATAAATGGAATCTAACTTTAAAAAATTATGAATCACTATTTTGTACATCTATAACATAAAATATACATCAATTATACTTCAATTTTTTTAAAAAAGGTTTGTAACCTTAATCATATTTGCAAAGTCTCTTTGTCATGTCAGGTCACATATTTACAGATTCCAAGGCTAAAGCACTATTTTGTGGACCACAGAGGTTCACACTGTCTCTGTCACAACTACTCCACCGAAAGCCACCATAGACAATATGTAAACGAGTGAGTGATGCAACGTTCCAACAAAACTTTATTTATGGACACTGAAATCTGAATTTCACATAATTTTTGTCAAAAATGTATATTCTTCTTTTAAATTTTCTCAATGATTTTAAAATGTATAGATTATTCTGAGCTCATGGCTTGATACAAAAACAGGCAGTAGGCTAGATTTGGCCTGGAGGTTGCTCTTTGCAGGCCTCTCATGTAGATGTTGATCCTTCTCATTTCAGACTGGAAGCCTGTAAAGAACAAGGGTGTTTTCTCTGACGTTTGCTGTACTATGGATGTACTTAAAAGAATCAAACATTTGACAAAAGCCCTCACATGTAGGAAAATTCCAGATACCAAGGTGGTGTTTATGGGGAAGGAAGAAATAGAAAATGTTGCCCAGGAAACTGGTTCTTTTGTAAGAGCAAAAATGTGTTATATTTGAGAAAACAAGCTTTTATAGGGAGAAATGCAAACATGCAGTTATTAAATTAACTATGTTCTACTTTGAGCTTTCTTGACATCCCTAGGTAGGCAGGCAAAAATAATGATAGGAGTAATAAGATCTCCTGCTTCAGGAAGTTAGCAGATAACCCAAGATGGTGTGGGCGATTTTTTCTTTTGTTACCTCCATGTTGGTCTACCTGGAGCATTACAAATTCCATTTACAGTCTTTTAAAATACTAGACCCTAAGGGCAGGACTTCTGCATTAAATTGGTAATATGATTAGGTGTGTGTTGAAACCCATTTGCTCATAGAAGCAAGTTATTTAAATTATTATACATCAAAAATAATTGCATAATGAGGTGTCACCTGGAGTATTTGTAATGTATCAAAGGTGAGATTGGAATTTATAATAATGATTCCTCAACTTCTCAAATCTGTCTCGGGGGAAAAATTTTAGGTGTCATGTTATAGCCACTCCAAATCAAACAACTCATATGTCTTTGGTCATATTCTTCAGAAAGGGATCCTGAAACATGGATTCACATACAAATGACTTATGAAAAAAGTATTCCTAGGAAAAATGAAAAAAGTATTCCTAGTAAAGTAGTGGGAGAACTAGAACCTGAAGGGAAAGAAGCCAAGGAAACAATTTCCTGTGAAGTCCTAGTCTCAGCCTGATCTTGTGGGGAGCGCTAGAACATTAATTATACCTTCAAGTCTATTCCGATCCGAGGCAAGGAGCTAGGATTTCACACTCCCACGCTGGTAAATCATTGGTTAAGTCTGCCCCAGGGGAAGTAGATTTCCAGGCATTTCTTGCTTTCTGCACAAGAGAGCAAAGTAGCTGGAACAGCCCAAGGGCAGGTCTCCAAAGAGTGTCACAGGTGCAGGCCATTATAGGCAGAGCACACAGCAGTTGGGAATGGTGGGGGCTGTCACAGCATAGAAGGGATCCCAAGGGGATCTGCATAGAGCCGCAGGGGAGACTACACCATGCTTATTATATAAACGCACTGGGATTTGATTCCCTGGAAGGAAACAAATTTAGACTATCTCTCTCTCTCACACACACACACAGACACACAGACACACACACACACACACACACACACACTACTGACAATGCCTTTTATACCTGGGGCTCATTGTTATCATATTTGACAGAGAAAAAGTCCTAAATACTGTAAAGTTGCCTCTGGTGTTCATAATTCCAGATAAGTCGGAAGAAAAACATAGATTCTTTTTTGTTTGTTTTTATTTTACTGTTCTCTGTTCATTGTTTATTTCTTTTTAAATTGAGCTTTTGGATAGGTTTATGAGGTTCAAAAGCCTGAAAGTACAAAGGATAGACAGTGAAAGTCTTTTGCTCATCTTTGCCCCCCAACTCCTCATCTGTCAAGATCTCCTCTCACTACTATTCTTAGTTCATATGCGGACAAGCAAGTAAATATAAAGATAGTCTTTTAGTCCCCTCCCCCATATACCAAAGATAGAATAGTATAAAAGTAGTGCTACATATAAAAACTTGCATTTTTTCACTCTTTCTTTTTTATTGGACTATAGTCGATTTACAGTGTTGTGTTAATTTCTACCTTACAGCAAAGTGATTCATTTATACATACATACATATATATATACATATATGTACACATTTCTTCACATTCTTTTCCATTATGGTGTATTATAGTATATTGACTATAGTTCCCTATGCTATATGGTAGGGCCTTGTTGTTTATCCATCCTATGTATGTTTGCATCTGCTAATCCCAATCCCCAATACTTTCCTCTTATATCCCCTCCCCCTTGGCAACCACAAATCTGTTCTCTACGTCTATGTACACACATATATTATACACACACATACCACATCTTTATCCATTCATCTGTCGATGGACATTTAGGTTATTTCCGTGTCTTGGCTACTGTGAACAGTGTTGCTATGTAGAGCTCTTTCTAAATCAGTAAGTAGCAAGCTTCCTTCCCCCATTCTACCCTTTTTTTGAAACCTGCATGGTATTCCACTGGATATTTAACCAGTTCCCTACTGATGGACATTTGCATTGTTTTTAATCTTTTGCAGTTACAAATGGTGTTTCATTTGAAGAGTGACCTTGTACTTATATTATCTTCTATGTGTGCAAGTATAGCTGTAGAATAAACTCCCCAAAGTTTTGTTGCTTGTTAAAGGGCAAATAAATTTATAATTTTGATAGCTATTACTAAATTACTTTCCAGAGAGGTTATGTAACAATTTGCGTTCTCACCAGGAATACAAGAGAGTGTTTATTTCCCCATATCCTCATCAACACAGTTTATTATTAAACTTTTAGATTTTTGCTAATCTCATAGGTAAAAGATGGTATCTTAGCACAGTTTTAATTTTCATTTTTAAAACTGAGAAAATTGAGCATCTTTTCATGCAGACTTGATATGCTGAAAAATTTCTTGTTGACTCAGAGTGGTATCCTTACCTGCAACTAGAAATTAGAGTGAATATAGACATTAGTTTTCCTGAAGCACATATCAGGGTCAGTAAGCACCTTAGTGGTTATCTAGTACAGTCCTCAGAGAAGGCAATGGCACCCCACTCCAGTACTCTTGCCTGGAAAATCCCATGGATGGAGGAGCCTGGTAGGCTAGTATCCATGGGGCCGCTAAGAGTCGGACACGACTGAGCGACTTCACTTTCACTTTTCACTTTCATGCATTGGAGAAGGAAATGGTAACCCACTCCAGTGTTCTTGTCTGGAGAATCCCAGGGACGGGGGAGCCTGGTGGGCTGCCGTCTATGGGGTCGCACAGAGTCGGACACGACTGAAGTGACTTAGCAGCAGCAGCAGTACAGTCCTGGTCTGATGCCAAAATGGTTAGGGATCCCTGCCTTCCTCAGCACAGGTGTTCAGAGTTATAGAGCTCACAAAATTGAAAACATCTTTCTGTGGTCCTAAAACTTAGAAAGTGTTACAGAGCCAAAATCTTTCTGCAATTACCACATGACAGTAATTATAGTATGCTCTTGTTAAAGTTGACTATTCTTCTAGATCACAATGAATATACCATAGAGAAATAATATTGGCTTAAAATATAGGTAGAATGTCCAACTTCTCCTGCTCTCAAAAATTATTCTTCACTTGCCAGACCCTTTAATTTATACTGCATGTTGTTTTCATCACAATTAGAAATAAAATTTAAAATGTAAATGCAACCAATGTGGTATTCTTGCTAAAAATGCATAACTCAAAATGCCTGGGTCATGAAAGCCAAGGAGGGGCTAAGGAACTGTTCTAGATTAAAAGAGACTAGAGAGATATGCCAATTAATTGCCATCTGTGATCCTGAATTGGATTCAAGGAATCCAAAGAAGGGGAAAATAGTCCATAATGGATATTATTGGCAAATTGGCAGAATTTAAATACAGATTGTACATCAGACTATAGCATGACATCAAGACTAATTGTTCCAGTTTGAATAATTTAGCTGTGATCATGCAAAAGAATGTCCTTGCTCTTGGGAAATGCACACTGAAGAATTTAGGAGCAAGGGGTTGTGATATCTACCATTTACTCTCAAGTAGTTCAGGAAAAAATAGAGAAAGAAAAGGAGACAATGATAACGCAAATGTGGCAAAATGTTCATTGCCCAATCAACAAAGGTTGATTGGGATTTTATTGTATTCTTCTTGAAACTTTTCTGAGTGTGTTTGAAATTACTTAAACATAATTTCATGGCAATTAGATGGGGAAACAGTGGAAACAGTGACAGACTTTATTTTTCTGGGCTCCAAAATCACTGCAGATGGTGACTGCAGCCATGAAATTAAAAGATGTTTGCTCCTTGGAAGAAAAGCTATGACCAACCTAGACAACATATTAAAAAGCAGAGACATTACTTTTCCAACAAAGGTCCATCTAGTCAAGGCTATGGTTTTTCCAGTAGTTATGTATGGATGTGAGAGTTGGACTGTGAAGAAAGCTGAGCGTCAAAGAATTGATGCTTTTGAACTGTGGTGTTGGAGAAGACTCTTGAGAGTCCCTAGGACTGCAAGGAGATCCAACTAGTCCATCCTAAAGGAAATAAGTCCTGAATATTATTTGGTTTTTTTTTTTTTTAAGTTTTTATTTTTTTATTTTTTTAATTTTTATTTATTTATTTATTTATTTTGGTCATACATTGATATGAATCAGCCATAGATTTACACGTATTGGAAGGACTGATGCTGAAGCTGAAACTCCAATACTTTGGCCACCTGTTGCAAAGAACTGACTCATTGGAAAAGACCCTGATGCTGGGAAAGATTGAAGGCAGGAGGAGAAGGAGGCGACAGAGGATGAGATGGTTAGATGGCATCAGTGACTCAATGGACATGAGTTTGAGTAAACTCCAGGAGTTGGTGATGGACAGGGATGCCTGGCATGCTGCAGTGCATGGGGTCGCAAAGAGTCAGACACGACTAAGAGACTAAACTGAACTGAAACATAAATTGAATATAATTACTTCTGGAGCAGTCACTTAAGCACAATATCCTTTTAGAAGAGTGACAGGTGTCCACCAATATGTCCATGATTGCTATGGGCACATTTATTGAAAAGGTACATGTGGTGATTGATTAAATCCAGACTAGTTGGAAATTTTGTATGGTCCCTTAGAATCAGCTCATAAACCAGATTAAGAGAATCAGTGAACTCTTGGCTTTTGAAAACCGGCCTCTGTATTTTCCTTCTGAACATTGGATTATTTTACCAATAAGATGGCAGTGTGCATAAGAGTAGAGAATGGTGATCAGTTGTGTTACCTCCAGGGTCACAGTATTACCGTGGTTGTGGATCAAGCAGAAGTATGTCAGAAGTACTAAAGAGGGGGGAAAACAAGATGAGTGTGGTGGTATAAAGCCATATTAAGGAGAAAGGGAATGGAAGAGGGAAAGATGGCTGTATTTGCTATAAAAAAATATAGGTGAATGTGTCTGAATGTGTTTCATGGGTGGGAGGAATTGGTGCTGAGAAATGGAGTATTTCCTGTCATATCAGCAAACTAAGATGTCACAGTCTTCAATTATTGCAGTCCTTCAGTAATTGTGAGTCCTGAGCCCTAAAGGCACTCAGAAAGGAGAATACCTATGAACTAGCAGCCATCAGGCTGCAGCCTCTCCTTTCTAGTGAGAGGAACTGCAGTTACATGACAAGGGAAATGGATGCAGGGAAGGAGGACGGGTTGGAATAATACAATCCACCACAAGGGACTCAATTAGCAAGGGGTGAAAGACTTTTTTTTCTCATTAGAAGGCAAATTCTTCCAACCATTTGTGTTTGAAGATTCATGCTTTTTTTTTTTTTCATATAAGCTTATGAATATAGCATTGGGCAAAAGTTTTCTGACCCATGAAAAAGAGACTGTAGCTGTCAGCCCTGTCCTCTGTCAGGCCACTTCGCATCAGAGGCAGCATAGCATGAAGACGGGCCTTGCAGTGTAATGGTTTAGAACACATTTAAATCCTGGTTTCACATGGATGCAACTAGAGGTTACCATTCTAAGTGAAGTAAGTCAGGAAGAGAAAGACAAATACCATGTGATACCATGTATACATGGAATCTAATGTACAACACAAATGAAGTTATCTAGGAGACAGACTCACAGACATAAGAGAACAGATTGATAGTGGCCTAGGGATATGAGGGGAGGGAGAGGGATGGACTGGGAGTTTGGGGTTACTAGAGGCAAACTATTACGTTTAAGTTGGATAAACAACAAGGTCCTACAGTATAGTATGAGGAACTATATTCAATATCCTGTGATAAAACATAATGGAAAAGAATATTTAAATATATATAGGTATAACTGAGTCACTTTGTTGTATGGCAGAAATTAACACAGCATTGTAAATCAACTGTACTTCCATAAAAAAATAAAATGAGAAATAAAATTCATTCTGGTTTCACTACTTACTAGCTGTGTGACTCTGGATAAATCATTTAACCTACCCATACCTTGAAATCTTCACCTGTAAAATGGGGATGATGGTAATGGCGTCTCCTGCACAACTATGGAGATTAAATGAGTCAGCTTAGAACAATTTTTAGCACATAGGTGCTAGGCTTTTCTGGCGGCTCAGATGGTAAAGAATCTGCTTGCAATGCAGGAGACCGGGTTCGATCCCTGGGCCAGGAAGCTACCCTGGAGAAGAGAATGGCAACCCACTCCAGTATACTTGCCTGGTGAATTCCATGGACGGAGGAGCCATGGGGTTGCAAGAAGCAGACACGACTAAGCGACTAACACTTTTCACTTACTACTGTATAAATGTTCGCTATTATTATTACTCTTATTAAATCCAAGAACCCATGGCTCTAAAGCCAAGTGGTGGTTCAGCTACCCTTGCTGTGGCTCTGCTAAAAGATTTTAAGTATTGTTCTATTTTTAAGCCAAACCTGCTTTCTGATGGTTCTAGTGGTATTCATTCAGGCAGTTCATGGGCCAATTAAGAGAAGATGCTATTTGAATTTTACCAGATTACAGGAATCAACTCGATTAACAGACTTCATTAATTTCTGACTCTTAACTCATTTACATTAATATGTTTATTCCTGGATGGACAGTTCCTCTAGCTATATTCATGGTTTTAAATTTCTTGTTGGTGTCAACATTGTCCTCCTAATACCTTTCTTTGGTCTTCCTCCCTTGGGTATGTTTTCTGATTTCATAAGCCAAAAAGCACTGTTACATGATGCATGGCATGGGGCCTTCCAAGGACCTCAGAGAATAAACATGGCAAAGCCTCACTAATTTGGATTCCACTGACTATGAACTTGTGACAAATTTGACCTAGGGTAAATGAGAAGTTTTGGTGTTATTAGAAGAGAAAGGTGCTGCACTCAGATTTTGCCAGGTTGAACTTTCTATTTTCTAGTTCTAGATCTGAAATGAAGAGATAAGAAAGGATGCTTGAAAGGGCAGAAAAGCCTCATTTCTTTGATGAAGACTTAGCCCAGTTTCAAATGTGGACATACACACAGCAGGTAGAATTAGAAAATAAAAATTGTAAACCATTTTGAGAGGAAAGGAAAGTGACTAGGTTTTAAAAGATATTTTTCATATTTTAATATTGATACAATTTAGCATAGAAGGGTAGATAGCTATTATGTCCTTATTGTATATCTTTTCAATTTTTATTATTTTTTTAAATTATTGAAGCATAGTTGACTTACAATGCTATGTTGGTTACTGCAGTACAGCAAAGTGCCTTCAGATTTAGTTTGAGTTACTGGGGAAAGAAAAACTTTATTACCTTAGAGTCATATTGCATTTCTGACATTAAAAAATATTATTGGTCTTTTGACCTACTTATCAAGCATGAGTGGTTTTTGACTATGAAATCACTATTAAAGGACAGAAATGTATTGCCATTCAGGATATTTTAAAAATCACATATCATGATTTCGAGGCAAACCTAGCATAATAAGAGTTTCATGATTTCATCAATCCTGGCATTAATACAAAGCATCATAAAAAGACTATCTAGAAGGTTGCTGAGTCTTCTTAGCAACCTTAGAAGTGTACATTCTAGTGTGCTTGTTTCAAAACACACGTATAATTTTACATCTAATCTCATTTAAACAATAAACTCTCAGCTTTTATCAGAAACATTGGGTTTTCTGTTGTAAAAATAATGTCATTTCCCTGATACCACATTTGGTAAGAAACCAACTTCAATTTCTGAGCATAAAGAGGAATTTATATAAGCACAGTTGTTCCCTTTTATTCCTTTTAATCATTTGATGCAGAAAAGAAGTCAAACCCTGAGATTACCAAGAGTGTTCTAGAAGTGTCTAGAATAAAAATGCGTGATACAGGGAAATCATAGAGGAAAATAGGTAGTATAAAATAACTGTTGTATGGCCATTAGCAGGAGGACGAGACTACCAAGAGCAAGAGCCAAAATACAAAGCAAGAAAAGGTTTTAAAAAAATCTTTCTATGTTTCATTTTTAAAACAGCTTTACTGAGATATAAACAGCATAATATACAACCACTCATTTAAAGTGTACAGGTCAATGGCTTTGAGTATATTCACAGTATGCAACCATCATTAAAATCTAATTTTAGAATATTAAAGAAGCACTTTATCAGTCATCCCCCACCCCTAGCTCCCACCCGTTCCTCTCAAAATCTCCTCTGCCCTTGTCTTAGGCAACCACTAGTCTACTTTCTGTCTCTATAGACTTGCCTATTCAGAACATACGTATAATTTGGAATCATACAGTATGTGGTCTTTTGTGACTGGCTTCTTTCATTCAGCAGAATGTTTTTAAGGTTTACCCATGTTATAGCAAGTATCAGTACTTCTTCCTTTGTATGGCTGAAGAGTATTCTATTCTATGGTATACCACATCTTTAGGCTTCCCTGGTGGCTCAGATGGTAAAGAATCTGCCTGCAATGCAGGAGACCCGTGTTTGATTCTGGTTGGGGGAGATCCCCTGGAGAAGGGAATGGAAACACACTCCAGTATTCTCCCCTGGAGAATCCCATGGACAGAGGAGCCTGGCAGGCTACAGTCCATGGGGTCACAAAAGTAGGACCTGACTTAGTGACTAAACCACCACCATCACATCTTTATCCATTCATCAGTTCATAGATATTTGAGCTGTTTCTGATTTTTTTGTCTGCTGTGCATAATGCCACCATGAACATGCATGTACAAGTTTCTGTGTTTATGTATGTTTTCATTCTCTTAGGTATATATCTAGGTGTGGAATCACTGGATCACAGGGTAAATCCATGTTCAACATTTTGAAGAGCTGCCAAAGCATTTTCCACAGCAGCTGCACTATTTTACATTCTCACCAGCAATGTATGAGGGTTCTGATTTCTCCATATCTCTTTGATTTTGTCTTCAAACATTCAAGACTGCTGACAGCAGATCCAGACTATTAAGATGGAAAGAATTAGAAAGAGATATGACAATGGAAAGAATTAGAAAGAGATATGACAAACATATCTTGAAACAAACAAAATGTTTCAGGGTGGCTGACAGTGTCATGAGCCTGTTGGATAAAGAATCAGGAAAGCATTCAATGTAAAATAAAATATTTTCAACATTATCACCATCAACCAAGATTGCTTGTTACCACCTGTTTCTTTTGTACTTATTGACGAAGCAAGACCAACTGTGTTGCCCTCCTGGGCAGCATACATATTAATATTTAGAGACTTAAGGACAAAAACTGAAAAGGGAGAGAGCTTAATGGAAATAAATAATTGATGATAATCATAAATGAGGAAGAAAATGAAGAACAAGTTATGATATTATTTTAAGGTGATATAAGCTTATACACATTAAAATAAGGAAAGATTACTCAACAACTTTTTATTTTAACACCATCTGAGGACTCTGCTGTCCATTTATCCCAGATTGTTTGGTGGCTTCTCCACTTTTACCTCTGAACACAGCATCTGTACATGATCATGTTACTCATTTGGCAACTTTGGCATATATTATCTATTGTAGTCATTTAACTTTTGATGCCGATCTGCTTTGCCTCCCTTCCTCACCTTCTGTGGTGTGCTGTGCTTAGTCGCTCAGCTGTGTCCAACTTTTTGCAACCCCATGGACTGTAGCCCACCAGATTCCTCTGTTCATAGTGATTCGCCAGGCAATAATACTGGAGTGGGTTGCCATGGCCTCTTCCAGGGGATCTTCCCAACCCAGGGATCGAACCCAGGTCTCCCGCAATGCAGGTGGATGCTTTACTATCTGAGTCACTAGAGAAGCCCTCCTCACCTTCTAAACATAGGGTATTCAACTTGTATTAAATTTCCTAATTTACTAAACACAGCTTGAGATTATGTGAGAATTTCATAACAATATTCAATTTATCTTTGTTGAGTGATTTAATTCTGGATCGTGACATAAATTTCAGTGATGTCATGAGATGACAAGACACAAATTTTTCTCATCAATTTCTGGGCCCTGAATATAAATCCCTCAAATTGTCTGTTTTTAAAAACAATATACCAATTTCAGAATAGCAATGCACACTAGCAATCTAAAATAAATATTGATCATAAACTGATACCTAATTGAATATCTCACTCATCCTGTGTGGGACCCATTTCTCATCTGAGTTCACACACACACACACACACACACACACACACACCCTCCATGCACACAACTTCAACAAAACTTCGCCTGTCAAAATCTGCCTCTGAGCACACAAAACTTGAACAGTAACAAAAAATAGGCATTGCCACTTTCACAAAAGCCTGAAGATCTATTCTCAAGATTAGGAAGATAATGTTCAGGCTCCTGAAAACATTGAGAGATTTTATTTGCAACTTTTTATGCTGCAGAGCTTATGAAATAAAATAATAATGCAATACGGTATACTTTGTTTTTATATGGCCCCTTTCATCTAAGAAAGTTAAAGAAACTTACAAACATTACTCATTCACCTTCATAAATTTTTTAATTGAATTAACAAGATAGTCTACTGAGCAAAAGTTAAAAGCAACAAAAACAACCGTATTTTATGCAACAACTGTTCCAAACATATCCAATTTCCATTTTCTTGACTTACATGAAATTATTCAGCCTCTCATTAGTTTCAACCTTCAGGAGTTAAGGCAACAATGGATTGCTGAATTGCATAAATAAAAAAGAATAATTCAGAGCTCATGTTGCATTTGTCTTCCCCCTGTCTAACTTAGAGCTTTAATTCTGAAGAAGGAAAAACCTGTGGTACATTTCTTTCCTTGCCAGTCCTTTGCGTATTTCATGTTTCACGACCATTCCACTGTCTGTAATGGGGTTTGAACTCTTGGACAACTCTGTTGATGCAAATAGACATATTCCTAGGATGCTACCTAATGATTTTATGATCTAGCCATTTGTTCTTTGGTCTTGAAAGTGCAAGGCCAAAGTTTACTTAGGTCACATGTTTTCATGGGGTGGGGGCTTGGGACTTGTGGGGAGTGCAGGAAATCTTTCACCCACAGTGGAGGGGGGTGAGGTCATAATCAAACCTCCTTGACAATGCTAATTTGTACAGTAAAGTAACTGTATTAGTGTTCTGTCTTCTCAGCTATTTCAGTCTCTAGGAATCTTAAGACCTGGTCTTGTGGCTCCAATAATCTCCATTGGTTTTTTTTGTTTGTTTGTTTGTTTTCAAGTGGGTACTAGCCATTCTAATGAATTATTTCTTAAATCAACATGAAACCAAGATAATGCTCAAAAGTAATATTAAAATAATAACTTTGTCTTAGAACTGCTTGCCACAGCAATAAGAAAATGGATTTTTCCTAGGAAAGTGGAATCTTCCACAACTGTCACCCTACCCTCTGCCCCACGTGTTTCCAAACCATATTTTTGTTTATGGTTTGTTTGTTGGGAAAATTCCTCCCCTGTTTGGATGTTGAACTGTTAATAGATACTAAATCTAGGCCAGAAACTCTGAAAGTTTTATAATCACACCTTCACGAGATTCTAGGCTCTTATAAATGCCAAGGCAAATGTTTAGATGAAGACAAAGTAAAACATTGCCTGTAGCTTTATTTTTCTAAATGAGTTGTTTTTAAAGGAATAGTCAAGGATGTTCAAGTGTTCTAGCTGATGTGTGACTTTGGCCCCATTTATGCTACTCCAAAATAGTCATTTTAGTGGGAAACAACAAGAGTCCCACTTATCATTTGACATGGTGTAAATCAAAACAGTAGAGATTTGTTGGCTTTAAAATATTTTGCTACAGAGCATTAAAAACACACAGAGAGACAGAACAATCAACACTTACATATAGTTTACCACAAAAAACCAGAGATTAACACAGGTGACTTTATTCTCTTAGAATAAAATGAAACAAAATAAAGAAAGAATAAGATTCTGTTTTAGCTAAGGCTTTATCCCATTCCCTTCCCCTCCTTTTCATTCCTAAAGAAAATCAGGATCCTAAAGTGGATGTGCAGTGTTCTTGTACACATATAAATCCACTGAAAAATGACGAACGTCAGCTATTTATTTATCGATATCTAAACTGATGGAAGTGAAATGTATTTCCACCTTCGCCTACAATTGCAGTGCTGCAATAAACAGGTATCCATGTTTACTTGGGCACATTTGGGGGAGTTGCTCCAAGGTGGATACTGACAAGTGGAACTTAGAATTGTTGGGTAGACACATAAACAACTTTGTTACATATGGTCAGTCTGCTCCCCAAATCACTCATCTGAAGGCTCTTAGAGCTTCAGATCCTTACTGATAGTGTTTTCAGACTTCTAGGCATGTTATTATTATATGTGGGCCTATTTCTGTGCTCTGTATTCACCATCTCATGGCAGATTAATTTATATTTGCACTAATAACAATACTTTTAATTACTATTGCTTCATAATAGATTTTAACATCCAAAAGCAAATTTTCCCTTCTCTCTTTAAGACTGCCTTGGCTATTCTATGTCCTCTATCTTTCTTTTTTTTTTTAAATTAATTAATTTATTTATTTTTTCAGTGGGTTTTGTCATACATTGACATGAACCAGCAATAGATTTACACGTATTCCCCATCCCGATCCCCCCTCCCACCTCCCTCTCCACCCGATTCCTCTGGGTCTTCCCAGTGCACCAGGCCCGAGCACTTGTCTCATGCATCCCACCTGGGCTGGTGACCTGTTTCACCATAGATAATATACATGCTGTTCTTTCGCAACATCCCACCCTCATCTTCTCCCACAGAGTTCAAAAGTCTGTTCTGTACTTCTGTGTCTCTTTTTCTGTTTTGCATATAAGGTTGTCGTTACCATCTTTCTAAATTCCATATATATGTGTTAGTATGCTGTAATGTTCTTTATCTTTCTGGCTTACTTCACTCTGTATAATGGGCTCCAGTTTCATCCATCTCATTAGAACTGGTTCAAACGAATTCTTTTTAACGGCTGAGTAATATCTTTCTTAATGAATTTTAAGTTGAAATTGTTGCATCATAAAAGATCCTATTGAGATTTTGAGTGAAATCACATTGAATTTATGGGTTAGTGTGGGCATACTTCTTTTTTTTGGGGGGGCATACTTTATATCTTTATGATGCTGAGAATTTCCATCTACAAGTAAAGTATATATTTCTGAATTTCTTAGACTTATTTCAAAGAACTTTAGGTTCTATTGCTATCTTAAATGTTATCTTTTTAAAAATTACATTTTATAATTTTTTATGATAGTAGAGAAGGGGGAAATTGCTTTTATATTTGAGATTTATACTCAACAACTTTGCTGAATAATCTCATCAGTTCTAATAGTTTGTTAATTCCATTTACATAATCATGTCATCTGCAAGTGACAACAGTTTTGTTTCTAACATATTTTAATTATTTTTCTTCTTTTAATTTGCTGGCAAGAATCACTAATACAATATTAAATAAAATAGTGATACGGGTTTTTTTTCTTGTTCTTAAGTTTAAAGGAAGTATCTATAATGTTTCATGTAACAGTCAAGATTACATCAGAGGAGCAGAACCATTAGAAGATAAGTATTTGTTACAGGGATTTGACCTTACACAATTGTAGAAGCTGTAAGACCACTGTCCTCCTAACTTGAAGTCTAGGGGCAGACAGTGGGGAAGGGAAGATGGATGCCAAGTGGGGAAAGATCAAAGACGAGACTGAACCCACAAGCGCAAGCTGGAGCCCACAAGGGCAGACTGAAATCTCTTGTCAGTTCTTTTTTTTTCCTTCTTCCTTTTTAAAAAATTGAGGTACAATTGATATACAATATTATATAAGTTTCAGGTCTACAACATAGTGATTCACAATTTTTAAAGGTTATTCTTCTTTTATAGTTATTACAAAATATTGGCTATATTCCCTGTGGTGTACAAGATATCCTTGTAGTTTATTTATTTTAATACATAGTAATTTGTACCTCTTAATCTCCTACCTCTATCATGCCCTTCCCACTTCCCTCTGCCCACTGGTAACCACTAGTATGTTCTCCAGACCTGAGTCAGTTTCTTTTTTGTTATATTCATTAGTTTGTTTTATCATCTTGATTTCACAAATAAGTGATATCATACAGTATTTGTTTTTTTCTGACTTATTTCACTTAATATAACACCCTCCAAGTCCATCCATGATGCTGCAAATGGCAACATTTCATTCTTTTTTAGGGCTGAGTAGTATTTCATTGTGTATATATACCATGTCTTCTTTATTCATTCATCTTTTTATGGGTGCTAAGATGGCTTCCATATTTTGGCTATTGTAAATAATGCTCCTATGAACACTGGGGTGCATGTATCTTTTCAAATTAGTGTTTTCATTTTCTTCCAGCATATGCCCAGAAGTGGGATTGCTGGATCATATGGTAGTTTTATTTTTAGTTTTTTTGAGGAAGCTCTATACTGTTTTCCACAATGGCTGCACCAATTTACATTCCTACCAACAGTGTAAGAGGGTTCCCTTTTCTCCACATCTTTGCCAACATTTGTTATTTGTGGTCTTTTTGATGATAGCCATTCTGGCAGGTGTGAGGTAATATCTCATCGTGGTTTTGATTAGCATTTCTGTAATGAGTAATGATGTCGAACACCTTTTCATGTGCCTGTTGGCTATCTGTATGTCTTCTTTGGAAAATGTCTCTTCAAGTCTTCTGTCCATTTTTTAATGGGTTGTTTTTTTCTTGATGTTGAATTGTATGAGCTATTTATATATTTTGGATGTTAACCCCTTATCAATCATATTAGTTGGAAATACTTTCTCCCATTTAAGAGGTTGTCTTTTGTTTTGTTGATGGTTTCGTTTGCTATACAAAAGCTTTGAAGTTTAATTAAATCCCATTTGTTTACTTTTGCTTTTGTATCCTTTGTCTTAGGAGACAAATTCAAAAAAGTAATGCTGTGGCATTGAAACATGTATATTATCTATGGTGAAACAGATCACCAGCCCAGGTGGGATGCATGAGACAAGTGCTCGGGCCTGGTGCACTGGGAAGACCCAGAGGAATCGGGTGGAGAGGGAGGTGGGAGGGGGGATCGGGATGGAGAATACATGTAAATCCGTGGTTGATTCATGTCAATGTATGACAAAACCACTACAATATTGTAAAGTAATTAGCCTCCAACTAATAAAAATAAATGGAAAAAAAATAAATTAATTTAAAAAAAAAAGTAATGCTGTGATTTATATCAAAGTGTATTCTGCAACCAGTGTCAGTTCTTGACCCTGATGGAGTAAAATAAATAGTTATGAGTATTTTTTTCCTCATTTTAATGTATGTAAGTTTATATATATTTTTGCTTTCTTTCCCTCTGGGTCTTAGTTATTAGGGAGCTCAGACCCCTCTCATCCATCCTATAGTGGCCTTTATTATTGACATAGCTATGGTCTCCCTTGTTTTCTCAGTGTTTCCTTATTATTGAATTTGTCTCTTTTTGTTAAACAATTCATATATTTTGGGGGTGAAAGAGTTAAAGTAGAAATCAAATAACGATTCTAGTAGTAACCAGCTTGTGGATTGCTCACTTATTTTCCTTTTTCTATAATATAGATTTACAGTGGTGCTACATATTTTTTTCCTTTGGAACATATTATACATAATAACAATGACAGTGGCTGAATGAGTTTTTTTTTTTTCCTAAAGAGGCTTTAACAGTAATGGTTCAATCAGAGAAGCAGAACCACAGGGAATGAATATATTTACATGTATGGATTTGTTACAGGGATTTAATCTTATGCAATCATAGAAGCTGGTAAAATAGACTCTTTAAAGTTGTCTTCACATCTCATGCTGGAAATTCAAGTTCCCAGGGCAAGCAGTTGCTAAGGGAAGATGGATGAAAAGCAGGGGAGTGCAAGAACAAGTCAGAACCACAAACACAGGCTGGAGCCTATGAGAACAGACTGAAGCCCATGTTAGTTCTTGTTGCCACTGACCTCGATGGAGCACTTGCTGCCACTGCATCACACCAACGAGATGAGCCACAAGACAAGTGACAACATGTGTGAATTACAAAACGACTACCATTTCACTTCTGCCCTTCAAATTTCACCCATGGGTTTCACTGGAAACATACAGAAAGGGGAACACTGGGAAATGCAATTCAACTTAGCCAAGTTGACAAATGACAAACCCACCACAAAGCATTTGTTTTTGTTTTTAAATCAGCTTTGCTGAGGTGTAATTTACAATGACACGAACCTATTTTAAGCCTATTTAAAGCATATAATTTGATGAGGTTTGACAATTGTTACAGAGTTATGTACATGCAACCAGTAACCAGTAGCACAATCAGGATATAGAATACTTCCATCCCCTGCAAAAGTTCCTTCCCGCCTCTTTGCAGTTAATCCCCCTCTCACCCTCAGCTCCAGGCAACCATTGATCTGTTTCCTGTCAATATAGATTAGATTTGACAGTTCTAAAATTTTATGTTAATGGAATCATACAGAATTGTACTCTCTTGTGTCTGGTTATTTTCTCTCGGTCTAAGAATTTTGAGATTTATGTATGCTACTGTATGTATCAATAGTTCATCCTTTTTATTGCTGAGTAGTAGTCCACGCCATGGGTATATCACAATTTGCTTATCCATTCTCCTGTTAATGAACATTAGAGGTATTTACATTATTTAGCTATCGTGAATAGTCATTGCATACATACATGTATCAGTCATTGTATCAAAGTATTCCTTCTCTTATATAAATGCCTAGGAGTAGAATTCTTGGTTTATTTAAATATTTTGCCCACTTTTCAATGTGGTTTGTTTTTCTTCTTATAATTGAGTTGAAAAAGTTCTTTATGTGTTCTGGATGCAAGTCCTTTGTCAGATACGAAATCATGAATATTTCCCACTAGCTTGTGGCTTGCATTTTTATTTTCTTAAAGATGTGTTTCAGACAGCAGTTTTAAATTTTGATTAAGCCCTATTTATCTTTTTTTTATTTTTTTTTGGTTAGTGCTTTTGTGTCCTAAGACATCTTTCCTACCCCAAAGTACACAAATATTTTGTGTTTTTCTTGTTGTCGTTTTGCAGTGTAGCCTAGGGCATTGGGAGGGATAGAACCCAAGCCCCTGGCAGTGGAAGTGCAGAGTCCTAACCACTGGACTGCCAGGGAATTCCCTCTTACATTCTATTCCATATGTTTTATAGGTTAACTTTCATCTTTAGATCCATCGTCCGTTTGATTCTATTTGGTGAGCACTGAGATCCTTTTTTCAAAATATGGGTACCTAGGACAGGGAAGCCTGGCATGCTGCAGTCCACCGGGTCACGAAGAGTAGAACACGACTTAGCGACTGAACAACAACTGTTCCAGGATTACTTTGTCTCCTTTTCCAAAGATCACTTGATCGTATATATGTGGGTCTATTTCTGGACTCCCTATTCTGTTTCATTAATATATATGTCTGTCCTCAGACCAATATTTGACTGTTTTGATGACTGTAGCTTTAGCATAAGTCCTGTAAGACCTTCAAATTTGTTCTTCTTTTCCAAAATTGTTTTGGATACTCTTGGTCCTTTAACATTTTCACATACATTTTATAATTGTTTATCAGTTCTAATAAACAGCCTGCTAGGATTTTAACTGAGAGTCCATTGAATAGCTAGATCAATTTGGGGAGAATTTACATCTTAACACTATTGAGTGTTTGAAGCCATAATCATTTTTGTCTTGTTCTGTTTTTAATTTAAATTAATTGTTTTCTTTAGTTTCTCACAACTATGCTTTATCATTTTCATTGTAAAAGTTTTGCACATCTTGTTAAATCTACCTCATTTCTTTGTTGCCATTTACAAATTGTATTTTTTAGCATTTCAGTTTCCAGTTGTTTATTGATGGTCAGTGATCTTTATTTTTATCTTTATCATTTCTTCATTTCTTTGAATTTAGATTGTTTTTCTTTTTCTAGCTTCTTATGGTGGAAACTTAGGTAATTGACTTTGAACCCTTCTTTTTTCTAAAATAAGCGTCATGCCTATAGATTTTTTTCTCTAGGCAATGCTTTTACAGCATCCCCCACATTTTTTCTTTTTTTCTTTATTGACATATAGTTGATTTACAGCATTATATTAGTTTCAAGTGTAATAGTATAGTGATTCAGAATTTTTATAAATTATACTCCATTTAAAGTTATTGCAAAATAACGGTTGTAATTTCCTGTGCTGTACGACATATCTGTGCTGTTTATTTTATACATAGTAGTTTATATTTCTTAATCCCCTACTCCTATCTTGCCCCTTCCCACTTCCCTTTCCCCATTGGTATCTACTAGTTTGTTTTGTATATCTGTGAGTCTGTTTCTGTTTTGTTATATACATTCATTTATTTTTTATATTTCACATATAAGTAATAACGTAGTATTTGTCTTTCTCTGTCTGACTTGTTTCACTAAGCATAATGCTCTCTAGGTCAACCCAGGGTGCAAATGGCCAGCATCTCAAAACTTGATATTTTTACTTTTATTCATTTTGAATTCTTAAAAATGTCTTCTTTGACCCATTGGTTTCTTAAAAGTATATTTTTAGTGTCCAAATATTTGGAAACTTTTTCAGTTATCTTTCTATCACTGATTGCTAATTTTATTTCATTGTGGTCATAGGACACACACTATGATTCCAATCCATTTAAGTTTATTGACACTTTTTTTTATGGCATAGCATATAATCTACCTTGATAACTCTTCCATGTGCACTTGAAAGGAATGTATATTCTGTTGTTGTTGAGTAGAGTGTTCTATAAATATCAATTATGTCAAGTTGGTCGATGGCATTTAAGTCTTCTTTATCCTTACTTATTTTCTGTCTACTTGATCTATTAATTATTATTGAGAAAGGAGTGTTGAAATCTTGACTAACAGCTGTAGATTTGTCTATTTCTTCTTAAAATTTCCTCAGGTTTTGTGTCAACTCTTTTGAAGCTCTGATGTTTGGTGCATGTTCATTTAGGATGTATGTTTTCTTGATGAATTGACCCCTTTATCATTATGAAACATTCCTCTTCATCTCTGATAACATTCTTTTTTGCTTCCTTTTCAGCAAGGATCTGTTTGTAGTAAACTCTCTCAATATGTTGGAAAATGTCTTGATTAAATGATGATTAAGTTGGATATTGAATTCCAACCTCACAGCTGTCATCTCTCAGCCCTGTGAAGATGTTATTCCATTATCTTCTGGCCTGTAATGTTCCTGTTGCAAGCCTTCTTCTCAGTTTAATTGTTGGTGTTGTTTTTTAAAATGCTCTGTTATTTCTCACTGATGGCTTTTAAGATTTTCTATTTCACTTTGGTATGTTGATGTTTCTTTACAATGTGTCTAGGTTCGGGTTTGGTTTTTATTTTTCCTGCTTGATGTGAATGTACTTTTTAAAATTGAGGTTTAAGAGTTTAATGAATACAGAAAAACAATTGTCAGCCATTATATCTTAAAATACTGACTCTCCATAACCCTCTTATCCCCACAGTTTTTCTATTTTTTCCTCAGGGAATTCCTTTTAGATATATAGTTGACTATCTAATTCTATCCTTGATACCTCATAATCTCTTTTTCATATACTCCATAATTCATATATTCTGTATTTTTATCTAGCTGTGTTGCATTTTGAGTAAATTCTTCAGATATTTTCTCCAGAGAGTTTAGCACTTCTCTTCAGCAATGTTATATCTAATTTAAAAGTTCATTGAGTTTTAAATTTCAGTAATTGTACCTTTAAATTCTAGGAGATTAGTTTGGTTCAAAATCTGCTTGTTATGTTTAAAATGGTGACTTGTTTTTATGGATTACAGTGCTGGCTTTATGTCTTTACTTTTTAAATATACTTATTTTATTCTCTGTATTAGGTTATCCTCTGTATTAGGTTATTCTAGTACCTGAAGTATGTTAGAAATATAGATCTGCTATTTATGTGCCCACTTTTACTCACAGTGAAGTCTTTCTCTTTTATGTCTTATAATTTGAAATTTAAACTTCACATCAGTGGAGCTTTATCTGTGCAATACTGTCCATCTCAGATTTGGGATATAGGTCTCCAAAACATTTTTGCATTTGTTTCTCCCAGGCAATAGAGACTTGGAAGAATTTTTTTTTCTTTCTCTATTTTTTTAAAAAATTGAAGTATAGCTGATTTGTAATATTATGTTAGTTTCAGGTGTAGAACAAAGTGATTCAGTTACAAATATATATATATATATATATTCTTTTTCATATCTTTTGCATTCTGGTTTATCACGGGTATTGAACATAGTTCCCTGTGTTATACAGTGGGATCTTATTGTTTATCCATTCTATATATAATAGTTCGTATCTGCTAACCCCAAACTTCCAATCCATTTGTCCCCTCCTCTCTTCCTCCTTGGTAACCACAAATTTCTGTGGTTCTCTGTGTCTCTGAGTCAGTTTCTATTTCATTAGTCAGTTCAGTCGCTCAGTCATGTCTGACTCTTTGCAAACCCATGGACGCCAGGCCTCCCTGTCCATCACCAACTCCCAGAGCTTGCTCAAACTCATGTTCATTAAGTCAGTCGTGCCATCCAACCATCTCATCCTCTGTCATCCCCTTCTCCTCCTGCCTTCAATCTTTCCCAGCATCAGGGTCTTTTCAAATGAGTCAGTTCTTCACATCAGGTGGCCAAAGTATTGGAGTTTCAGCTTCAGCAACAGTGTTCCCAAAGAATATTCAGGAATGATTTCCTTTAGGATGGACTGGTTGGATCTCCTCGCAGTCCAAGGGACTCTCAAGAGTCTTCTCCAACACCACAGTTCAAAAGCATCAATTCTTTGGTGCTAGGTTTTCTTTAGAGTTCAACTCGCACATCCAAACATGACTGATAGGCTCATTTGTGTTGTATTTTAGATTCTACATATAAGTGATATCATATGATGTTTGTCTTTCTCTTCCTGACTTACTTCACTTAGTATGATAATCTCTAGGTCCATTCATGTAGCTGCAAATGGCATTATTTTGTTCTTTTTTATGACTGAGTAGTATTCCATCATATACATGTACCACACCTTCTTTATCCATTAATCTGTTGATGGACATTCAGGTTGTTTCTATATCCTGGATATTGTGAATAGTGCTGCTATGAACATAGGGCTGTGAGACTGGGAAGAATTTTCATGTTAATTTTTCTTTTTAGGTATTCCTGTACCATGATGAAGCACATGGTTATATATTCTTTAGGGGAGACTTTTTTTTTTCTACCCAGAGGCCAAGAAAAGAAAGAAAGACTCTTCATTGTTAGTTTGCTCCAGCAGGTGGGTTTTTTCCTTTCCTTCTTTTTACTAACGGTTCATCCCTTAAAGGATCTGGATTTATGTAGGACAGGATAATTCCAACTTCTTGACTTATATCAGTCAAAGGAATTCATTCAATCAAGAGTGCTACATAAAAACATTTACAGGCAAACACCAACAAATTTACCATTAACAAATCATTGCTGAGACAAAAAGCAAAGCAGTTTCATGAGGAAGAAAAAGTTCAAGAAAGATATAAGAATTTCATTGGAAAGCATAAAAAAAAAAGGAATTTGTAAAAATACAAGTAAAGCTAAATAATAAATTTAACATAGTTTAATAATAATTAACGCGACATCAAAATATAATGGATCTGAAATATAAGAGGATGACAACATGTAAAATGCAGGAGATCCTATTAAGTAAGACTGGGATGGAGCAGAAAACATAATCAAAATTGGTTTAAACATTCAGAAAATTTTATATCCCCATTAACAAGAAATCCAGGGATAGATGGCACTGGGGTGGGTTAAATTAGGGACCCTTCAGTGCCATCAAGGACCCGGATATTTCATCTTCTCTTATACCCATGTTAATGTTAAAACCCAACCCATTTTCCAGATCTTGTCTATCTTTAGAGCTCTCTTTCTTCCATCTGTTTGAAGATCTCCATTTCTCATCTGGAAGCACTTTTCCTGTGCATCTATATATATATATATTTTTTTTCTCCCCAAATTGAAATCATACTGTACATAACTTTTTGTTATCTGTCTTTTCAAAAATATTCATCATGAAGATATTTGGCATTAAACATAAGAAAGCCTTTGATTTCATTTTTCTTTCTTTCTCTCTTTTTCTTTTGGCTGTGAGGCACTGCGTGCGGGATCTTAGTTCCCGTACTGGGGATTGACTCCCTGTCCTCTGCATTGGAAACATGGAGTCTTTACCACTGGACCACCAAGAAGGTTCCTATTTTCCATCTTTTGAATGGCTAATTTGAAATTGTGAAAAGAATCCTTAAAAAACTTTGACTCAAGCTACAGTTTAAAGTAATTTATTCTCATCTGTTCACTCAAATAAAAATAAGGAAAGAAATGTCCACCTTAGGAAGGTGGAGGGTTAAGAGAACAAACAAGTTGGTGAATGCTCCCACATGGAGGGAAGAAATAGAAATCAGGAAAATCTGTTTTTGCTTAGTTAAAATAATTTAATAGTCATTAGAGATTAGGAATCTGACATTAGTATTTTTATATTTTTATTACGATATGCTTTATCTTTGCATTTCTTATTTTCAAGATTGCACAAGAAGATTCAGTAAGAGTGGCTTTATTTAATAATTCTGAAACACTTTGTTTATTGATGAGTTCTTCCCCTATGGTATTTTGACTAAAGACCTATCTAGGAAAGATGTTAAAAACATGCTGTGGACCTGAGTTTGTTGGGGGAGGGTGGCAGCTGCTCTGGTTGCCTGTTCCAGAGAAGTCACTTGGGTCTTTCGATGCCATGAAAAGAGCCCTATCTTTCTGAGTGTATTGTCACCGCGAGAAGAATGGCCTTTTAAGAATCTTTTTTTCTTTAAAAGAAAAAAATGACACCAAAGGTGAAAGCATTTCCACAGATATATGGGGAAATAAATGTGGTTTATACAAGCCATGGAATATATCAGTCTTTAAAAGGAAGGAATTTCTGATGCAGGCTACAATATGGATGAACCTTGACAACATTTTGTTAGGTGAAATAATCTAGTCACAAAAGAATATGGGGCTTCTCAAGTGGTGCTAGTGGTAAAAAACACACCTGCCAACGCAGGAGATGTAAGAGACACGGGTTTGATTCCTGGGTCAGGAAGATACCCTGGAAAAGGGCATGGCAGCGCAATCCAGTATTCTTGCCTGGAGAATCCCGTGGACAGAGGAGCCTGAAGGGCTACAGTCCATAGCGTCACAGAGTCAGACACAACTGAAGCAGCTTAGAACACATACACACACTTACAAAAGAATAAATATGATATGAGTACAAATATGGCAGCACTTACAGGAGGTTCAGCCTGTTCAGTCACTCAGTCATATCCTACTCTTTCCTACCCCATGGACTGCAGCACACCAGGCTTCCTTGTCTATCACCAACTCTTGGAGCTTGCTCAAACTCATGTCCCTTGAGTAGGTGATGTACTTAAGGTCGTCAAAATCATAGATGGAAAGTAGAATGGTGGCTGCCAGGGGCTGGGGGAGGGGAAAGTGTTTAACAGGCATAGAGTTTCAGATTTGCAAGATGAAAATTTTCTGGAGGACAACAATGTGAATACATTAACATTACTGAACTATACATTTAAAACCATTTAAAAATGATTAAAATGACCAATTTTATGTTATGTGTATCTTACCACAATTAAAGGTTTTTTGATTTCCAATTCGAATAGGTAATACATACATGTGGCACCAAAATCAGAAGGTACAAAAGGGTATAGGTGCTTTATTTGTTTCCCACTCTTGTTACCTGTCCTACAACCATCCAGCCTATCTCGCCTCGGACATGAATTGATAATACTTTCTTGTGTGTCCTTCATAGGTATTCTATGATTCATTCTTTTGAATAGCTGTGTCGTATGTTATTGTGCTAGCTTTCCTGGTGGCTCAGATGGTAAAGAATCCACCTGCAATGCAGGAGATGCAGGTTCAATCATTGGGTCAGGAAAATCCTCAGGAGAAGGGAATGGTTACCCACTCCAGTATTTTTCTTGCCTGGAGAATCTCATGGACAAAGGAGCTTGGCGGGCTATAGTCCATGGGGTCGCAGAGTTGGACACAACTGAAGTGACTGAGCACACACAGCACATTTTATTGTACACATGCACTATATTTTTACCATTCCCCTGATAGTGATCATTTAGTTATTTTTAGCTTGAAATCTCATCTTCTAATAAAAAATGCACACTTCATTATACAATTACTTAATTTATCATTTTTATTTTAAATTTACTAATTTTGTTTTTTTTCCCATTTATTTTTATTAGTTGGAGGCTAATTACAATATTGTAGTGGTTTTTGTCATACATTGACATGAATCAGCCATGGATTTACATGTATTCCCTATCCCGATCCCCCCTCCCACCTGCCTCTCCACCCGATTCCTCTGGGTCTTCCCAGTGTACCAGGCCAGAGTACTTGTCTCATGCATCCAGCCTGGGCTGGTGATCTGTTTCACCCTAGATAATATACATGTTTCGATGCTGTTCTCTCAAAACATCCCACCCTCGCCTTCTCCCACAGAGTCCAAAATTCTGTTCTGTACATCTGTGTCTCTTTTTCTGTTTTGCATATAGGGTTATCGTTACCATCTTTCTAAATTCCATATATATGCGTTAGTATACTGTATTGTTCTTTATCTTTCTGGCTTACTTCACTCTGTATAATGGGCTCCAGTTTCATCCAACTCATTAGAACTGATTCAAATGAATTCTTTTTAATGGCTGAGTAATATTCCATGGTGTATATGTACCACAGCTTCCTTATCCATTCATCTGCTGATGGGCATCTAGGTTGCTTCCATGTCCTGGCTATTATAAACAGTGCTGTGATGAGCATTGGGGTGCATGTGTCTCTTTCAGATCTGAAACCAGACCTGAAATTTACTAATTTTGATAGCAATATATTCACAAGATTCAAAAATCAGAAAGCTTAAGAGGGTAAACATTAAAATGTTTCCCTGTCATTGCTGTCTCCCAGGTCAACATATGTCCTTCTGGACTGGTCATTTACCTGCTTCACAAATCCATTCACTGCCCTTTGCTCAGCTCTGTACTGCAGGAAACTACATTTCCCAGACTCCCTTACCTGATGGCTTATGGGTAGCTTCAGGCAATGGGAGGAGAAAGTGAAAGTGAAAGTCGCTTAGTTGGTCAGACTCTTTGCGACCCCGTGGACTACACAGTCCATGGAATTCTCCAGGCCAGAATACTAGAGTGGGTAGCCTTTCCCTTCTCCAGGGGATCTTCCCAACCCAGGGATTGAACCCAGGTCTCCCTCATTGCAGGTGGATTATTTACCAGCTGAGCCATAAGGGAAATCCAAGAATAATGGAGTGGGTAGCCTATCCCTTCTCCAGGGGATCTTCCTGACCCAGGAATCCAACCAGGGTCTCCTGCAATGGAAGGAGGGACACTGGTAAAGACTGGAGGGTGGGAGGAGGGCAGAGCCAATGTGTTTTTCTCTCCCTTCCTACTTGAGCAGAACTTCCTGCAGTCGCTGCAACTTCTTTTTGGCTTTACCTCCTACACTGTGGTCAGAGGGTGAGTCAGCCTCATCCTCTGTGGTCCCAGCTCCCTCTGGGCAATCCCCACCACGGTTCTACTACTGCTACATTGGCCCAGCTTCTCAGATCTGCTAACACCACTTCCTCCCTGGTTCTCCCCAGCCCCATGAATAGTAGACATATTTTGCTATTAATAACTTCTGGGCTACCTTATAGTCTCTTCTTAGGCATCTCAACTCTTTTTTTTTAAACCTGTGTAGCCAGTTTAAAGTATTAAAATTCCTCTGAATGAAATCCCTAGAGTGATTTTTCAGACTGGGACCCTGACTGACAATCACTCCTGGAAACATAAAATTATCAATTTCTTATGTGGGTCCTTCCAGAGTTATTTAATGTACATATGAGCAAATTATGTCTATTCTCTCCCTCCCATATTTTTTAATAAGTGATAAAATACATACTGTTCTGTACTTTGCTTTTTTTCACTTAGCAATAATGCTGGAATTTGTTCTTTATAAGATTCCAAAGATCTTCCTCATTCCTTTTGATTCATTATGTAGATTTACTATAGTTAAATAAATTGTTGAGCACAGCCATGCCCATTTACCTATGTGTTATCTACTACTGCTTTCACACCAGTCCCTTATTTATGGATATTTAAGCTATTTATGATTTTCCGCTGTTATAAATATTTCTGCCATGAATAACTTTAAACTATACCATATCATGAACTGGAGATAAAACTCAAGAACCAGAATTGCTGGGTCAGTGAATATGTGAGTTTGAGAATTTTTTAAGCATAAAAGTTCAACAATATACATGGGAGCAGAACTTCAAGGGTTCCAAGGAAATAGTGTGTTAAAATTCATCTTTTAGTTGTATTTTGCATATGAAAACATAGTCAAAATAATTTATCATGGAATAACACAATTAAACATTATGAAATGTTCTTTTAAGTTAACTGTTTTTTAAGAAATTCTTCATGTATCAACCAAGTGAAAGCAAAAGGGCAGGCCTCTATAATTACCTTGAATTTTTCAGAAAGCTCAAGTACTACTAGGTTAACAGAGTTTTGGAGCTCTGTTGGGTTCTCTTGACTGTGAATTGGTATGGTGATTTTCCACTGAGGATGTCCAATTTGCCTATTGAATGATCTTTTTAAAAATCTCTGAACATAGGAAAACTACTGTAAGTCTCTTCCCTGGGGAGAGTGTGATAGTTGCATGGAAAGAGTGAGCCAGAGGACAGGTTCTAAAAGTAATTAAGGGCACAAATTGGTTTGACTTAAAAGCATCATGTA
This sequence comes from Cervus canadensis, assembly GCF_019320065.1. Taxonomy (NCBI): domain Eukaryota; kingdom Metazoa; phylum Chordata; class Mammalia; order Artiodactyla; family Cervidae; genus Cervus; species Cervus canadensis. Next base: position 42,356,600 of record NC_057419.1, read on the forward strand.
GATTTTCCATCTTAAAATTCTATTATTGAAAACTTTACCTTCTCTGCCCTCTTCAAAGAATTGTATGGAGTGGCCCAGGACCTATTTCTGCCAGTTAAACGGTAAATCCTGGGATCAATGTAATTTCTGGTGACAAAATTAAGTATGAGAAAAAGTACCATCACTGAATATATACAACCAGTGACTCAGTTGTAAAATCTTTTCTCTAAGGGCAGAGGGTATATATTTTAGGTGTTATGGACCATGTAGTTTCTGTTACAACTACTCAACTCTGCTCTTTTAGTGCTAAAGTAGCTATAGATAACACAAAAATGATCAAGCATGGCTGTGCTCCAATAAAGCTTTATCTCCAAAAAAGGGCTGGTGGCAGGATTTTGCCAGAGGGCTGTAGTCTTGCCCACCTATGCCATAGAGTCAAATCAATGTTCTTACAGTGCACCAGCCCCCTAATCTGTGGGATGCTTGGTGCTCTGGCTCTCCCGACCTGAGTTGAACTCTCCCATGGGATTGCTGTGATATCTGAAATGATTTTCCCTGGTGACAACCTGGCTCTGCTCTCTCCCTAGCTCAGAAATCTTTTGGATTGAGAGTAAGTGAAGCCAAATCTGGCCTCTGTACCCCAACACTGAATTCAAGCTTGGACATAGAGGTTTTGGTGTAGAAAGGATACCTTTATTGCTTTGCCAGGCAAAGGGGGCCACAACAGGCTAATGTCCTTACTTGGAGAGGGTAGTGAGGAGTTTTATAGTAATGGTTCAAAGGGGACATGATCAGCTCATGGACATTCTTCTGACTGGTTGATGGTGAGGCAGTGGGGAGTCAGCAAAATCAACCTGGTTCCAACCTGTCTAGGGTCCACGTGCTTGTGGTCAGCATAGAGTTAACTTCTCCAACCTGGTGGGGGTTTCTGTATCAGAAAATAGTTCAAAGCTATTGCTATGTGGATCTCTTAAGGGAGAACCAGGACCCTGCCCCACTGCTGTACTGCTATTCCTCTTGACTGCTCCTCCCTGATCTCACATCCCCTCCCTTCTCTAGTTAGCAACTTTTTGAATCTGCCTGTTGGAACTCTGGGGAGATCAAGGGGACTGAATAAAGCCTATTTCCCATTATCAAGAAATGGGAGGACTTTCCTGGTGATCCAGTGGCTAAGACTCCACACTTGCAATGCAGGGGTCCCAGGTGTGATTCCCGGTTAGGGAACTAGATCCCACATGCCGCAACTAAGACTTCACATGCTGCAACTAAAGATTCAACTTAAAAAGAAAATGGGGGACATAGAAAGGCCTTTGTGCCCAGGAGCCCCACAAGGTCCTGCTTGGTTTCATAAGTGCACAAGATATGTTGACATGATATCCTTCAATGAATTTAGGGATCTGCTGAAACAATGTCATTCATGACAGCATTAAAGAATGAGAGAATGAGAGAACAAGAGTAACAAATGGTGTCATTGGTCCCTGAGGCAGATGGCTTGCAAACATGGCTGCCAGCAATCCCTCCAATTCTTACACAGGTTTGCTGCACCTCTCAAAAATGAGCTAAACTTGGGACTTACTTTGGCCAATAGAATATGGCAGAAGTGACATGGTGCCAATTCCAAGCCTAGGCCTTAAGAGACTTGGCAACTTCAGCTTTTGCTCTCTTGGAAACCAGCTGTTACGGACAGAAACTTGGACCAGACGTCTGAATGATGAGTGACAACTTGGAGAGAGAGAGAGAGAGACAGAGGTCAGGTGGAGAAAAACTCAAGTGTACAGTAGTCAAGTCACTCCTGCAACCCAGGCTGAGGCACCAGACATGTGAGTGAGGCCACATTCCAGCTCCGGCCCAGCTCCCAGCTCAATGTAGCCACATGACCCACCCCAGACAATGTCACACAGAGCAAAGATGTATTATCTCTGCCAGTCTCCAGCTGGATTGCAGAACTGGAAGCAAATGAACAGTTGCTGTTTTAAGTCACTCAATTGGGGGATGGTTTATTATGCAGCAATAGTTCCCTTGACCCCGTGACCCAACAGCAAGGGATCTCCTGGCCTGAAACTCTCCTGACTCTTGACTTTCTGTCTTTTACATCATCCGTAATTAGCAACTCCTTAATCTGGCTTCCAAGGCTCTCCGCTGCCTGGCTTTTACTTACTTCATCACTATTTCTGCCTGCTCCACTGCAAGAAACTTTTTTCTAGATATTAGGAGAACTGTCTATGGAGACACACTGCCTCTTATTAGCTGTATGACCTTGGTCAAGTTGCTTAACCTGTCTGTGCTTAGTTTCTTCATATGGAAGAGAAGTAACAATAATCCCTGCTTCATGTGGGGTGATGGTGTATATTAATATGTTAATATATGTAAACGTATTAGAACATGCCTGATACTGTGGTGTATACGATTTTGGTAGCCTTTGCGAGTATACTCCCTCCTGCCAAGGTGATCCTCTCTGCTCTTCTTTCTTTTTCTCTTCTTTCCTTCTCTCTCCACCCATCTGGAGCCCCACCTTCTATCTGGAGCCCCCTGATACAACACCTCTCACTTATCTAAGTCTTCCTTCTCCAATTTCTTGTCTGGGACACTAATAAGACATTCAGGCTTTCAATTTATGTGGTCTCTGAACTTTCTGAAGATCCTTCTGCTTCTTGAGGGAAGGAATTATTGTATAAAGGTAAACAATTTCAGTGCTGCCCCTGCAATGTATGCAAATTTTTTGAAATTGTTGCAGGAAGGCGGGACACCTTCCAGGGCCTAAGAGTGGGCTCTTGTCTAACACTCGGAAATGAATTGTCAAAGGAGATACATGAGCTGACAAAGCAAGAGACTTTATTGGAAAGGGGAGCCCAGGCGGAGAGCAGTAGGGTAAGGCAACCCAGGAGAACTGCTCTGCCATGTGGCTCACAGTCTTGGGTTCTATGGTGATGGGGTTAGTTTCTGGGCTTTCTTTGGCCAATCACTCTGACTCAGGGTCCTTCCTGGTGGCATGCATATTGCTCAGCCAAGATGGATGCCAGAGAGAAAGAATCTGGGAGGTGGTAGGACGTGTGGTATCTCCTTTTGACCTTTCCCAAATTCTTCTGGTTGGTGGTGGCTTGTTAGTTCCGTGTTCCTTACTAGAACTTCCTGTTGTAAAATAACTCATGCAAGTGGTTACTATGATGCCTTACATGCTTCCTGAGAAACCTGTATGCAGGTCAAGAAACAAGTTAGAACTGGACATGGACCAACAGACTGGTTCCAAATTGGGAAAGGCTGTGCCTTGTCACCCTGCTTATTTAACTTATATGCAGAGCGCATCATGTGAAATGCCTGGCTAGATGAATTACAAGATAGAATCAAGATTACTAGGAGAAATATGAATAACCTCAGATATGCAGATGATACCACTCTAATGGCAGAAAGTGAAGAGGAACTAAAGAGCCTCTTGATGAAGGTGAAAGAGGAGAGTGAAAAAGCTGGCTTAAAATTCAACATTCAAAAAATGAAGATTATGGCATCCCGTCCCATCACTTCATGGCAAATAGGTGGGGAAACAATGGAAACAGTGACAGACTATATTTTCTTCAGCTCCAAAATCACTGCAGATGGTGACTGCAGTCATGAAATTAAGACACATACTCCTTGGAAGGAAAATTATGACAAACCTAGACAGCATAGTAAAAAGCAGAGACATCACTTTGCCAACAAAGGTCCGTCTAGTCAAAGCTATGGTTTTTCCAGTAATCATGTATGGATGTGAGAGTTGGACCATTAACAAGGCTGAGGACAAAGAATTGATACTTTTGAACTGTGGCGCTGGAGAAGACTCTTGAAAGTCCCTTGGACAGCAAGGAGATCAAACCAGTCCATCCTAAAGGAAATCAACCCTGAATATTCATTGGAAGGACTGACGGTGAAACTGAAGCTCCAATACTTTGGCCACCTGATGCACAGTGCCGACTCATTGGAAAAGACCCTGATGCTGGGAAAGATTGAGGGCAGGAAGAGAAGTGGGCAACAGAGGATGAGATGGTTGGATGGCATCATTGACTCAATGGACATGAGTTTGAGTAAACTCCAGGTTCCACTGAAGGACAGGGAAGCCTGGCATGCTGTAGTCCATGGGGTCGAAAAGAGTCAGACATGACTGTGACTGAATAACAACAAGCCAAGAAACAATATTGCAGCCTTGGGGCAGGGTCCCTCAAGGGATATACATGACAATACCTTTGAGCTATTTTCAGTTACTGAAATAATTTACGGTGGGAGAAGTTAACTCTATGCTGCCCACAAGCACAGTAGACCCCAGACAGGTTGGAACCAGAAGGTTGATGATGCTGACTCCCACTTACCTCAGCACCAACCAATCAGAAGAACGTCCATATGCTGAAAGTGAAACTGAGTATGGCCCTGTGGAGCTCCCAGGCAAGACTGGCAGCCATTTTGACCTTCCTTGAGTTCCAAAGGGCAGATTCGAACAGCTGCTAATCAAGAGAGGAGCTGCCAAGAAACCACCTGAGGCAAGATTAAAGGAATAGCTCATCTAACCATTAGGAGAATAACCACCTGAGATGAGGTTAAGGGAGTGGAAGCCCTGCTCACACCCTGATCTTGTCAGAGACCCCACAGTCTCACCCATTATAAAAACCCTCAAGTTCTCTGGGGTGGAGACACATAGTTTTCTGAGGCAGAAGCCTGGTGTCTGTTTGCCTGTCAAAGCAATAAAAACTATCCTTTTCTACCTCATCCAAAACTCTGTCTCTGAGCTTTTATTTGGCACCCATGTACAGAGAAGTGGAGGTTTCAATGACAATCACACCCTTTTTGAACCATTACTATGAAACTTCTCACTACACTCTTTAGGGAGGGACATATGGTTTTGAGGGCATGAGTCTGCTGTGGTCCCTCCTTGCCTGGCAAAGCAGTAAAGCTATTCTTTTCTACTTCACCCAAAATTCTGTCTCTGAGATTCAGTCTGCTACAGAGGTTGAATTTTGGCTACACCAACAGGAAGCAAAACGCATCCTCTAATTAATAGAATCTGAGGAGTGTTCAGTAAGCCAATTTTTGACAAACGTATGGGACAGGTTCTTTGCCATCACACGGTAGAGTAGTTCTCTGAGGCTATTAATAGTGGTGAGTGTATACCTCCTCTGGGCCCAAAGGGATGAGGAAAGAGAGAGACAGTTGAAGGGAACACTATCTTATTTATTTGGCTGTACCACTTGACTTGTGGGACCTTAGTTCCCTGACTAGGGATTGAACCTGAGCCCTCAGCAGTGAGAGTGCAGAGTCTCACTACTGGACCACCAGGGGAGTCCCAAAGGGAACACAATCTTGGGTCAAGGGACCCAGTTAACACAAGGCAACCCTGTAAGAAGAGTGTCAAGGTACCATCAGGGGTTCCGCCCTCTGATTTTCTGGTGCTGCTTATGTGCTTCCCATTGGAAGCCAGACAGCAATGGTGCCACTGATGTGCTCCATTCAGGTCAGCCTCCTGGGTGGAGAGCAGGGGGAGAGGGTGAAGAGAGATATCCTCATATCACAATAACATTTCTCAGGGAATTTCCATCTATCAACTTGGAGTTTTTTTTAAATGTTCACCTATAAACTTTACACATTTATGGTTTTTCTTGGTGATAAGTCAACTATCTAATATCTGTGTAGATATTCCATGACTTCCAATTTGTATCATTGGTTAACCAGCTGGTATAGAATTTGAGGGGAGAAAAAGAAAATTATTGTAATATCTGCTTTGGAAAGATGTCATGAGGATACATCTGCTGCAGAAACGTTAGACTAGTCACTGCCTTTTTCCTTTAATTTTTTAAACTGTTACCAAGACATATTTCATTATTATGTGTTTATGCTGGCAGAGCTTCAAATGTGAAAATTCATTTCTAAGCAGTTCTTTGAAATATTTGGATATTTGCTTCAAACTTTTTGTCATGCTTTCAATTGATTAAAATTTCATTTTAAAGAGTCTGTGCACAGTGTGCTGAATTTGCAATCCTTCATCAGACTTTTAAAGATCATGTCTACACAATAAGAAAAATGGCCTGTCCATTCAGGGAAATCAAATCAACTTATAGGGGGAAAAAAAGTCACCACGGTATAGCTATTGTGCAGTATCTTGTGTATGAAAAACAGCTCTTGGGTTGACCATAATTTTTATTTTCCTCGCAGTGGGTTTTGGCACTATTGGGTATAGCTTGGCCAAATCTCTTTCCTGCCCACCCTTAAAGGCTTCTGTCTTCCACTTCTCTTCTATTACTTTCCTTATACACTGTGAGTTTAGACCTTTGCTCTGAACTGTATATTCTGGAAATATAGAATCTTGGAGTTGAAAGTGCCATTAGTAGCCATCCTGTTCCTTCTCTTTCCTGGTGAGCACTCTCTTGTGAAAAGTCTCTGACAGATGGCCACCAGCCTGTGTTTGAGCATCATCTGAGACAGGGAACCCTCTCCTTTGCAAGGCAGCTTGTCGCAATGTGAGTGAACTCCTACTGTTAAACAGGTCATCTTTCCATTGAGCCGAAACTTGCTTTTCTCTAATTTCCAGACATTAGAGAGAGGCAGTAGAAGGCAGTGGTTAAGTTCCCAGGTTCTGGGCCAGTTCATAGTTCACATTCTGGCTCCCTTCCTTACTATTTGTGTGCCCTTGCATAGATTATTTAACTTCCTAAGCCAGTTTGTTTCTCTAGGGCTCACAGGACAGCAGTGGTTTAGCATTACATCAAATTTGCTAAGTTGGAACTGAGAATCCTTGAATTCTCTTCCTTAGCTGGTTCTGGGCTAGGGCTGCTTAACCTACAAGAGAAATTGGAGGACAGAGTAAGGCAAGAAGAGTGTAGGGCCAGTGCTATTGCAGTTCCCCGGTATTGTCACAGACCTTCTGGTTTGCGTCATTTATGCACGGCAGGACTCGACCTGCAGCTCGTCCAGGTCTTGCCAGATCTTCTCTTTCAGCATCTCAGAATTCTGGACCAACTCTGTGTGCAATTCCGTGGCAAAGTGACCAGCTCTTTGGCAGGTCCCCTGCATCGTTGAAGCTGGAGGATTAGAGATCAACAAAGGTTTCAATGTGAGACTACTATTGCCATTTTGACATTTTTAAAAAATATATTTATTTATCTGGCTGTGCTGGGTCTTAGTTGTGGCATGCAGGATCTAGTTCCCTGACCAGGAATCGAACTCAGGCCCCCTGCAATGGAAGGGTGTAGTCTTAACCACTTGACCACCAGGGAAGTCCCAATTTGACTTTTAAAAAAAATATATTTTTTTGTTTTTAATTTGGCTGCACCAGGTTGTAGTTGCAGCATGCAGGATCTTCGATCTTCGTTGTGGCATGCAAATTCTTAGTTGTGGCATGTGGGGTCTAGTTCCCTGACCAGGGATCAAACCCCGGCCCCCTGCATTGGGAGCTCAGAGTCTTAGCCACTGGACCACCAGGGAAGGCCCGCCAATATGTTCTGATGAGAGACAGGTGTGGATTTCAGCTCCTTCTTGCTCTCCCCACTCCTTCAAGCGACCTTCCCTTCTCCACTGCTGGCCAGGCTGACTTCAGGCCCAACATCAGACACAGAAGTAAGAGCTATACATAGGCAATACACCTCCCATGACGATAAGGTCTTATCCCAAGAATAAATCTCTTATGTTACTTACAGGAACTCTGCTTCTCTGATCAAACTCTAAAATACCAGTACATTGTAAGGAATCAACAAAATGACATGTAAATCACTTAACAGATTGCCTGGAACATAAATAAGTACCCAGAATCTGAAAACCTATATTATTCATCTTCATGGAATTACCAACTCCATTCTCCAGGACATTACAGAATGCATTTGGTTCCTCTTCCACCTGACAATGAATCTACACATTTAAATCCATATTTTTGAGGACTTTTATATACAGAATGCTCTGTCAAGTGAAACTTTATGAGAGATACTGACTAAATATCTGGATTTAGATACATCATCTCATTTAATCTTCAAAAAAACTTTAGGAATTTTATGGATGAGACTGCTCTCTAGGTGACAAGGTGACATATCGAGGGGAATGTCAATCTATGTTAATGGCCTAAGCTAGGGAAACTCTTGGACTATCTACAGTTTGTTGGGATTTATATTAATATTTGATGTTTTAAACTTACATTTTCTGTTTTCCTCAAAGTGCTAAATTCAGATTGAGAATATTGTTAGTTATGCTATTTATAAATCTTGTAATTGCTGTATGAAATAAAGGCAGTTACTTTCATTTGTTCTCTGATTAATAGTCAACACAATTCAAAAGATTAAGTTCACTTTGAACAATTAATCTCATTTATAAACTTACTTAATTCCCCTTTTAAAACTATTCTCATATATTTAACATATTTGAACTTGTAAAACCCTTCAAATGCCTGACAAAGCATAAGTATAATCCTAACAAATAAAATCCTACTAACTAGGCGATTAAATGACTCAGTGAAGATAATAAGCCTGGAAGTCTGTTGAATCTTGAGTTATCTTAAACATTTCAATACTGTGTATGCACTCAGTGAAATTCTCTTATACATTTTTTACCTGAAACTACAAGTCAAAATAAGTTGCTCAAGTAGATCTGACAGATCTACCATCTACCATCTGACCATCTACCATTCCTAAAATGGCAGATTCTCTTAAACATTATAAAAAGCTGAGTTTAAATTCACACAAAAGCATTTCTATGATGGTTATTCACTTCATTGTGTGTGTGTGTGTGTGTGTGAGTGCATGTGTGTGTGTATTAGTCACTTAGTCATGTCCAACTCTTTGTGACCCCATGGACTGTAGTTGGCCAGGCTCCTCTGTCCATGGGATTCTCCAGGTAAGAATACTGGAGTGAGTTGCCATTCCCTTCTCCAAGGGATCTTCCCAACTCAGGAATTGAACCCAGGTCTCCCACTTTGCAGGCAGATTCTTTACTATCAGAGCCACTTCATTATATCATTCTAAATTCTCCCCAGTGTTGAAAAGTCACTCAAATAAGAGTAGCAGGTTTACCATATCAGGTGTATTGAGCTGAAGTTAGAAGATGGCTTTGGCCATCAGGGTATGTTTCCTCATTAGTCAGAGATCCAAGACTAAGATATAATATTTTAGAGCTTCATGCTTCCCAGATGATTCTACCTTAGCCACCAAGTACAAAAAGAACTCTGTTTTTATAGTCACTTGGTTCATGGAGGATTCCAATGCCACACAATTTGCTACAAAGTTTTAGGCACCTGAATTTGGCTAGCTGGAAAGCTGCAACCCCACTCAGGTGGCAGCTAACTCCTTTTGACCCCAGTTGGGTTCTGGATTCCTTACATTTCTATTTAATCCTGTCTCTTCTCATAACTCATAGTATGAGCTGGTAGAGCTGGATTTGAACCCAGGTCTCCTTAAGCCCTGAGCTTAGGCTGTGATGCACCATGATACACTGTTTTATGGATCCTCTCATCTTTTTTTTTTTTTTTAAAGATAAACACTTCCTGAGACTTTTCTGGCTGTCCACTGGTTAATACACCCTGCTTTCAATGCAAGTGGTTCAGGTTCAATCCCTGGTTGGGGAACTAAGATCTGATATAACACAAGGCCCCTCTAAAAATTAAAGATAAACATTTCCTCCTAGTTATCATTTTATGAATTTTCAAGTGCCCGCTCTCCCAATTTCTCTCTTCAGAACTTATCTTGGTTGTCAATATTCTTCCTAAAATGTATTATGGAACTATTACCCACCTGAGTCTGTATCAGAGTGGGGAAGGTGAGTTCAAGAGTCAGTCATCCAATAAGTTCTTTAAAACTCCATTGGTCCATTAACTTGTCTCCTTTTCCTCCACCCCCTTATTATACACTTGCTTTTTTAACTGAACTATAGTTGATTTACAATGTTGTGTTACGTTCTGCTGTACTGCAAAGTGATTCAATACTTGATTCAGTTATATATATGTAAGAACTACCCTAGTGGCTCAGACTGTAAAGAATCCACCTGTGATGCAGGAGACCCAGGTTCAATTCCTGGGTCTGAAAGATCCCCTGGAGAAGGGAATGGCTACCCACTCCAGTATTCTTGCCTGGAGAATCCCATGGACAGAGGAGCCTGGTGGTCTACAGTCGATGAGGTCCAAAAGAATTGGACACAATTCAGTGACTAACACTTATACATATGTATACATTCTTTTTAAAAATTATTTTCTACTATGGTTTATCACAGGATATAGAATATAGTTCCCTGTGCTATACAGTAAGACCTTGTTGTTTATCCATTCTATATATAAATGCTTACATCTGCTAACCTCCCACTCCATCCCTCCCCCCACTCCATCCCCCTTGGCAACCACTAGTTTTGTTTTCTATGTCTGTGAGTCTGTTTCATAGACAGGTTCAATTGTGTCGTAGTTTAGATTCCACATAAAAGTGATATATGATACACTTTTTTTTTTAAAGTGATATATGATACACTTTTAAGATAAAGATATGGCCCTGGTTTTCTGATTGTCTTAGCCCTTGGTGTGTTGGGATAGAAAGTATTGCAAATTAATGATTTTGATACTTTGCTTCTTTTAACAGGGCTCTGTTTTCAGTTAAGTTTTAGGGACCACAACAAAGCATTGGTTTAAGTTGATATTATACGGAAATAAATAAAATTCCTATTTTTAAAAAATACCCAAACTGCCTTGTCTTCTCCATTCTGAACTCATATAATGGAATTATTTAAACTAAACATGGAAATGTACATTGAATTTATTCCTCTTAAATTTCATCTTTCTTACAGGGCACATCATTTCAGCCTGTGAAGTTCTCTCTATAACCTCACACTAAGGATTCTGTCCTTCTGAGCCGTATTCTTGCTAGTCCTATCATTTTTAAAAGTCTTTTTATCTTCATTTACATTGCTAGTAAAAGTTCTGAAGATAACTGACCAAGGATAGATATGATCTGAAAGATTTCCACCCTGGTTGGTGTTGATTCATTAATTAAAACCTTGTTGGAATCACTATTTAATCAATTACAAATTTGCCAAATTCTTGAATGCCAAAGATATTTCTATATTTTGTCCCTGATATTGTGTGTGTATGTGCATATTTGTGTGCTCAGTTGCTCAGTCCTTTCCAACTCTTTGTAGACACTTCATTTCCAGTGCTTATCGATATGCCAGACAGTCTAGCAACAAGCAGGTATTCAGCTGAGAGTTAAATTAATGAATATACCATAGCGTTTCAGAACTACTAAGTGTATTCTGGAATACTTTATACATTGTTTCCACATTCTTATCTCTAAAATGAACTAAGGCATATTTGCTGAACACTGGTTGGTAAGATAAATGCAAAATGTGACAGCTATATTATTCATAACAATGTTGTTGTTGTTTAGTCGCTGAGTTATGTCCAAATCTTTGTGACCCCCATGGACTGTAGCCTGCCAGTTTTCTCTGTCTATGGCATTTCCCAGGCAAGAATACTGGAATGGGATGCCATTTCCTTCTCCAGGGGATCTACCTGACCCAGGGATTGAATTTGCGTCTCCCGCATTGCAGGTAATTCTTTACCACTGCACCACCTGGGAAGTCCATTCATAAGAAGCACATTCATATTATAAGCCCTCGGGTCTATAATATACAGAACAGTTATGGGTTCCAGTTAACCACAGCCCTTTGACACATGTTATTGTTCATTTTTATGGTCTTAAACAGAATGAAATACTGGTATGTTCTGAATGTATTGTGATTCTTTTTTCCCCTTTGGTTCGCTGAGTTTGGAAAACAAAAGTGGTTTCAATTTCAAGGCAAATGAGTTCTCTAGGTTGGTTTATTTTCTTTTATTTGTCTTTGTTTTACCGTTGGGGGAGGGGTTGCTCCTTAGTAAATCAGTTCCTTTCATTCTAGTTTTGGTTCAAAACTTATGTCAACATAAGTTTTTATGAAATAGTTTTAATCTCAAGATTGCCCCAGCATGCTTTAGGGCTTCACAATTCTTCCATTTGATATTTGACTAGAAAATCCAGGTAACATTTAATAAAAACATGAAACAAGTTTCAGTATGAATAAAATTTTATTCTTAAAATATTAATGGCTAAAAGTAAATTATCTTTTTTTCTTGCCTGTTTTGAATTTTCTTGGGATTACATTGTGTATTTAATCAGCCAAATTGGCATTAAGTTGTACTTGAGTAGTAGTTTCTCAGTGTGTGTGTGTATGTGGGGGAAGGCGAGTGCACTAGTGGCATCCAAGGTAGGATAGTCCTTTATTGCCTTACATTCCCTCTGGAAATGTAGCATCTTTAGTATCCATAACCTTTAGCTACTAAATGCCATTAGCAACCCCAAGTCACTGTGACAACCCACGCCCTCCCATTTGTAACACTTTCCAAGTGTCCCCTAGGTGGGCCTTCCTGCTGAGAACCATTGGGTAATATAAGAAATAATATACATAATACACTGAAAGTCAGTATACCTGGTTTCTGGCACTGCTGACTCCATGAAATTCATGGTTTACATACTGTTGAAGCCTGGCTTGGAGAATTTTGAGCATTACTTTACTAGCATGTGAGATGAGTGCAATTGTGCGGTAGTTTGAACATTCTCTGGCATTGCCTTTCTTTGGGATTGAAATGAAAACTGACCTTTTCCTGTCTTGTGGCCACTGCTGAGTTTTGCAAATTTGCTGGCATATTGAGTGCAGCACTTTCAAAACATCATCTTTTAGGATTTGAAATAGCTCAACTGCAATTCCATCACCTCCACTAACTTTGTTCATAGTGATGCTTCCTAAAGCCCACTTGACTTTGCATTCCTGGATGTCTGGCTCTAAGTGAGTGATCACACCATCGTGATTATCTGGGTCATGAAGATCTTTTTTGTATAGTTCTTCTGTGTATTCCTGCCACCTCTTCTTAACATCTTCTGCTTCTGTTAGGTCCATACCATTTCTGCCCTTTATTGTGCCCATCTTCATATGAAATGTCCCCTTGGTATCTCTAGTTTTCTTGAAGAGATCTCTAGTCTTCCCCACTCTATTGTCTTCCTCTATTTCTTTGCATTGATCACTGAGGCTTTCTTATCTCTCCTTGCTGTTTTTTGGAACTCTGCATTCAAAGGGGTATATCTTTCCCTTTCTCCTTTGCCTTTCACTTCTCTTCTTTTCTCAGCTATTTGTAAGGCCTCCTCAGACAACCATTTTGCCTTTTTGCATTTCTTTTTCTTGGGGATGGTCTTGATCACTGCCTCCTGTTTAATGTCATGAACCTCTGTCCATAGTTCTTCAGGCACTCTGTCTATCAGATCTAATCCCTTGAATGTATTTGTCACTTCCACTGTATAATTGTAAGGGACTTGATTTAAATCAGACCTGAATGGTCCAGTGTTTCCTACTTTCTTCAATTTCAGTCTGAATTTGGCAATAAGGAGTTCATGATCTGAGCCACAGTCAGCTCCCAGTCTTGTTTTTGCTGAGTGTATAGAGCTTCTCCATCTTTGGCTGCAAAGAATATAACCAATCTGATTTCAGTATTGACCACCTGGAGATGTCCATGTGTAGAGTCTTCTCTTGTGTTGTTTAAAGAGGGTGTTTTTTATGACCAGTGTGTTTTCCTGGTAAAACTTTAACAGTACACGTGATTAATAGACCGCCCATCATTACTACTCCTGTTGCCAGGATCCTGCTAGATGGGATTAGCACTTGAAAGTTACTAATGAAATGGAACACAGATAATTATATCATTATAAATTGATCACCATTAATTTTATTAACGTCCCATCATAAAATTGGAAAACAAACGTGACTGAGGCTATCTTCCCAACTCATGGTTGTTTTCAACCATGTTGCCTCCACACAAAGGGATTTCTTTTACTCTCACTTTTATTATGATAAAATTCAAACATACAATGAAGGAGAGCAGAATCTGCCACCCCAGAAACGCCCTCCTTTAGTATAAGGATTATCTTGAACTGGTTATTTTTGAAGAAGAGCAGACACAAGAGAAGCTCTGAAAACCCAGCAGAAGTTGCCTTTTGTAGAGACTTTTATATTTATATGGGAAATTCCCATTTGTAAGGGTGTTTCCTCCTGTGTACTTAGAAGAGGATGACTAAATCTTTAGAAACTCTTGTCAATGGGGAAATCAAAGATTTAAATCTGCCTAACAGTCATTCCCTTGTTTACTGTGCTTTGCCTGGTAACTGCCCTACCCTTCCTCCACGACATCTTCCTTTCTCTTTAGCTAGAGATACTATTTAAGGTGGTAGCTTGGGCTACTTCAATGAGGAACTCAATTTTCCTGGGTATCTCCCATCTGTGCCGGAGGTATCAGTTCAGTTCAGTTCAGTCGCTCAGTCGTGTCCAACTCTTACATGGCAGAAAGTGAAGAGGAACTAAAAAGCCTCCTGATGAAAGTGAAAGAAGAGAGTGAAAAAGTTGACTTAAAGCTCAACATTCAGAAAACAAAGATCATGGTATCCGGTCCCATCACTTCATGGCAAATATATGGGGAAACAGTGGAAACAGTGGCTGACTTTATTTTTTTGGGCTCCAAAATCACTGCAGATGGTGATTGCAGCCATGAAATTAAAAGATGCTTACTCCTTGGAAGGAAAGTTATGACCAACCTAGATAGCGTATTAAAAAGCAGAGACAATACTTTGTCAACAAATGTCCATCTAGTCAAGGCTATGGTTTTACCAGTGGTCATGTATGGATGTGAGAGTTGGACTGTGAAGAAAGCTGAGTGCCGAAGAACTGATGCTTTTGAACTGTGGTGTTGGAGAAGACTCTTGAGAGTCCCTTGGACTGCAAGGAGATCCAACTGGTCCATCCTAGGGGAGATCAGTCCTGGGCGTTCATTGGAAGGACTGATGCTGAAGCTGAAACTCCAATACTTTGGCCACCTGATGCAAAGAACTTACTCATTGGAAAAGACCCTGATGCTGGGAGGGGTTGGGGGCAGGAGGAGAAGGGGACGACAGAAGATGAGATGGCTGGATGGCATCACCGACTCAATGGACATGCGTTTGAGTAAACTCCAGGATTTGGTGATGGACAGGGAGGCCTGGCATGCTGCGATTCATGGGGTCGCAAAGAGTCAGACACGACTGAGCGACTGAGCTGAACTGAACTGAACTGATACATATTATTAAACTTCTCTTTGTTTTTCTCCTGCTAATGTGTGTTGATTGCAGGGGATATCTCAGTTAAGAACCTAGATAGGTGGAAAGAATGTTTTTCTTCCTCTACAACAGCAAAATAGGAAGAAGAGGAAATTGAAGTTGCAACAACTAAACGTTTTGCCCTATTTGCTTCATTTCTAAACTTTTGTAGAGTATGGTTACCATGATACTTCACTTCTAATAACTTTAGCATCTTTCTCCAAATAGATACCTTTCTTTCATATAAGCATCATCATAATACTAAGAAAAGAAGTAATTCTTATGATCACAAAATACTCATTTCCTTTATTAGTGCCCCCAATTTATCACTTTTTTTAGAGTTAGAATCCAGTCAAGGATCACTGCAATCATGTCTTTTCAGTCTTTTTCATTCACACATATACACTTGTTGTTTAATTGCCCAGACTCTCTTCCAACCTCATGGATTTTTTGCCAGGCAAGAATACTGGAATGAGTTGTCATTTCCTACTCCAGGGGATCTTCTCAACCCAGGGATTGAAACTGCATCTTCTGCCCGCATCTCCTGCACTGCAGGCAGATTATTTACCACTGAGCCAAGAGAGAAGCCACTCTTCAGTCTTTTTAAATTTAGACCTTTTTTTCCAAGTTTCATGGCACTGACTTTTGGAAGAGAATGATCAAATATTTCGTATAATGTCTCACATTCTGACTTTGTATCATTATGTCTCTGTTGGAGCCTTTAAAATGTTTCTTTTCCCACAGTTGATTTATAAACAGAAGTTAGATTTAAAAGCTTAATTAGATTCAGGTTAAACATTCTTTTAAAGAACACTATAGAGGTGATGTTATATGTTATATATATATGCTTCATATATGTCACCTTAAAAAGCCTAGTTTTTAATGTGTCCATTATTAATGATGCTAACTTTATTTGCTGAGTTAGAATGATTTCTGCTTATTAAAGGACAACTTTTTTATATTTATTTTTTTAAACACCAGAAACATTTTGATTTTTTTTTTGCATTTTATTTATTTATTTATTTTTTCAGTGGGTTTTGTCATACATTGACATGAATCAGCAATAGATTTACACGTATTCCCCATCCCGATCCCCCCTCCCACCTCCCTCTCCACCCGATTCCTCTGGGTCTTCCCAGTGCACCAGGCCCCGAGCACTTGTCTCATGCATCCCACCTGGGCTGGTGACCTGTTTCACCATAGATAATATACATGCTGTTCTTTCAAAACATCCCACCCTCACCTTCTCCCACAGAGTTCAAAAGTCTGTTCTGTACGTCTGTGTCTCTTTTTCTGTTTTGCATAAAGGGTTGTCGTTACCATCTTTCTAAATTCCATATATATGTGTTAGTATGCTATAATGTTCTTTATCTTTCTGGCTTACTTCACTCTGTATAATGGGCTCCAGTTTCATCCATCTCATTACATTTTGATTTTTGACAAGGGTAAACTCAGGACTCTCAGACAAATATTAAATGAACATGTGTCAAAGATTTTATTTAACTTATTCTTTAATGAGGTAACCAGTAAGATGCTACAGCTGGTTCAAAGGAAAATCCAAAGAGCAGACACATATACAGGCTTTAAATTGGTCAATATCCATAGGGAAACAGCCAACTGTATATCTAACAGACAAGTTCCACTTTTGTAGACAAAAATCTGTAGTATTCTCAGTATTCTACAATTTAGAGTCATAAAATAGCTCAAAGACAATGAAAGTAAGACCTAGAGACCCAATAGAATCAGATGACCTGTATGACATTTACTTTTCTTTTGAAGAATGGATTCTTTGGTCCATTCCAAAGCCTTTCACAGTTTTTCCTATATTCTACATCTCTCCATTATTAAGTTAACATTAAAAGAAAATCTTATCTAGCAAGTTATCTGTGATACCATGGGACTATCTAGTTCTCCATGAGGTAACAGAGATGTAATGATTTCAATGATTTTTGTCTGAATCTATTATTTCACTGAAGGTAGAAACATAGTGTTTGTTCTAATGTTATCAGTTCTTCTCTATTTATTAGCAGATGTTTTGCATAAATGAAGAGTTTTCCCTTATGTCTGGGACTATTTTTCTACTCCTGAAATATAAAATGGAATATTATTTAGTCATAAGAAGGAAATCCTGCTAATTGCAGTAACATGGAAAAACTTTGAAGATATTATGCTAAGTGAAATATATCGGATAGAGAAAGACAAATACTGTATGATCTCACTTATATGTGGAATCTAAAAAAGCCAAACTCAGAGAAGCAAGGAGTAGATTGGTGGCTGCCAGAGGGTAGAGGGATTAGAGAAATGGGAGATGTTGGTCAAAAGGTACAAACTTCCAGTTATAGGATGAAAAAATTCTGAGGATCTACTGTACAGCATGGTAACTATTGTTAACAATACTGTATTATATACATAAAAGTTGTTAAGAGAATATATCTTAAATTTAAGTGCTTACCACACACACACACACACACACACACACACACACACACACACACACACACAGACTCAAAAAGTAATTATGTGAGGTGATGGATGTGTTAACTACCCTTATTGTGGTAATTATTTTGCAATAGACATATATCAAATCATCATGTAGTACACCTTAAACTTACACAATGTTATATGTCAATTATATCTCAATAGAGCTGGAAAAAAGTTAAAAGAAGTTTTACTTGTATCTCTTTTCTCTTACATTGAACATCTTGGTTCCTAATAATATTAACCTAATTATTTATTTGCTGTCTCTTACAATATACATAAAATGGATTTTAAACAATGACACTAATGTTACTACTAAGAAAATATGGAATGACGTTAAGTATTTGTTATAGTTTTCTTTTATCTCAGAATATGTCCCAATGAAGAGATACAGATTTCAGTATTATAATGTCACATCAAATAATGATTTTCTCTGTGTAGTAATATTACCTGATAAAAAGTTAGGTTCTTTTGCTCAAATTTGTTTTCAGCTTTAGGGTTTTAAAAATATTAAATTTTATTTTTGAATAAGTAGAACATTTATGTTTCAAAAACCAAAACAATACTCACATACTCAAAGGTGTATTAGCAAGTCTCCCTTCTATTCCTGTCTTGTCACCTCCCTCCCCACCCACAAAGTTAACCATTGTAATTAGTTTCTGGCTTATTATCCCAGTGTTACTGTTTGAAAATATATACATGTGTATATACATACATGTGTGTGTATTCTTATTTCTCCTCCTTTCTCACATTAAAATATAGCATACCATGAACATTGCTCTGGCTTTTGCTTTTTTAGCTAGACATATTCTAGAAATTAATGCATATCATTACATGGAGATTGTAGTGGGCTGAATCGTGTCTCCCAAAAGCTATGTCCACCTGGAGCCTCAGAATGTGTTTTTATTTGGAATACGGGTCTTTGGAGATAGAATTAAGGCCAAGATCTTCAGATGAGATCATCTTAAATTAGAGTGAGCCCTAAATTCAGTTATGAGTGTAAATATAAGAGAAAGGAGAGGAAAATTTGAAACACAGAGAAGAAGCTCATATGAATGCTGAGGCAGAGATTAGAGTGAGATGGCTACAAGTCAGTTGTGGTCAGTGACCATAAACTAGGAAAGAAGCATGGAATGGATTCTCCCCCAGAACCTCCAGAAGGAACCAACCCTATTGACACCTTAGTTTTGGACTTCTAGCTTCCAGAAATATGAGAAAATACATTTCTATTGCTTTAAGCCACCAAGCTTGTGATCATTTATTAAGGCAATCACAATAAACTAATACAGAGATCTTTCTTATTCTTTTTTTGTTTTAATAACTGCGTAGTATTCCTTGCGTGGCTGTACAATGGTTTACTCAGTCAGTTGCCTATTGATGGACATGTGGGTTGCTCCCAAACTTTTGTTTGTACAAATAATGCTCAGTAAATAACATTGTGCGTGTTCTTTCAAGTCTGTTCAGGTATAATTTACATTTAATTCTAAGAAGTGAGATTGCTGGGTCAAACTGTACATGCATTTACGTTTTTGCTAGATACTGCCAAATTCCCCTTCATAGGGGCTGTAACATTTTGCACTCCCACCAGCAATGAATAAGAGTGCTTATTTCCCCACAAGCTCGCCAACAAAGTGCATTTTCAATCTTGAATGTTTGCCAATCTGATCAACAAAACATGGTGTTTTAGTGTAGTTGTAATTTGCATTTCTCTTATTATGGTGAAGTTGAGCACTTTTTCATATGTTTAAGATTCTTTGCTTTTCTTTTCATAGGAACCTTCTGATCTTTTACCTATTTTCCTACTGTTATTTTTCTCAATTGTAAAGAGCTTTTTCAATACATAATTTGCAAATACTTTTCCTGTTTCTTTTATTTCTTGAACAATATCCATGGCTTTTTACCATGTATACTGTTTTTTTCTCCTTCAGTTTTTAACACACAAGAATTTGCAATGCTCCCAGCCCAACGAACCTTCCTGAACTATATCCTTCTCTGAGTCATTGCTCACCAAAGTCTGATTCCTTTCTTTTCATGAGCCCTTCTCAATTAGAATCAGAGATTTTAGCTACACTGTAACTCCTGTTACTCCTTTTTTCCTCTTATGTCTTAAATTGGTTTCCCTGGAAAGCAAAGCCTGAGGTAGAAGTTGTATATGCTGTTACCTCTTTGGGGCAGTGAAGCAGAGAAGATGAGAGAGTCAATACAAGGGTGTGTTATCAGGCTGGCCACCTCTAAGTGCAATAATTTGCTTGATCAGTATGTGCATAACACCCAAATCTCTATCCTCTGTATGTTAGGACTTTCTTGGCTGGTGGAAGCAGGAGGAAGAGGGAGAAAGCAAAGAAAAAGGAATGAATTTATCTCCTTGCTGATTCATCAGTCATCAAATCTAAGCTCTTAATAAGGTCAACTCCCTAAAACATAGTTTTTTGGTAGGATTGTGGCTAGTTTATTTAAAAAAAAAGAGCATGGAAACTACTCTTTCACCAGGCACCAGGCCATATTTCTATGATCAGACTTAATAATCCAGGAATTTATTCAGCAGAAACAAGCGATGCATCCTTTGTGTTGGCACATGGTTGAAGGGGACTGGGAGGAAAGTACTCACCACCTCGTCTTTAAGTGGAGATACGGAGCAGAGCAAAGGCTCCCTATAGAGCAGTGACTGTCACTAGGCCCACCAGTAGGGTTGGTCCTATGAGAAAAGCAGTAATACATGATGTTGTGAATTATTTCTAAATCTTCATACAAGGTGTCAGTTGGGAAAGTAAGAGATGCTTTCTGACAAACTCAGAGGGTCATTCTAAGTTACCAGAGAGAGGGCAGGGATGGATGAAGCATTGCCAGGGTGCCCTGGGTGGGACCAGGGGAGGGGAGCATTGGTGTCTCACAAAGGCCTTGAAAAGAATGACACGGTCGTAGTCTACTGAGGCTGCTATAACAAAGTATTGGGTTGGCCAAAATGTTTGTTTGGGTGTTTCTGTAAACAGACTTTTGGCCAAACCAGTATCATAGGCTGAGTGGCTTACAAACAGCAAAAATTTTTTCTTCAGATTTCTGGGGGCTATAAATCCAAGATCAGGGCACCAGCAAGGTCAAGTTTGCCCTTCTCCAGGTTGCCGATAGCCATTTTTTCATTTTATTTTCACATGGTAGGGGTGGGAATAGGAAGCTCTCTGGGGTCTCTCTCTATCCTTTTTTTTTTTTTTTTAACTTTTTATTTTGTATTGGGACATAGCCAATTAACAATGTTGTCATAGTTTCAGGTGAACAGCTGAAAGGGACTCAGCCATACATATACATGTATCCATTCTCCCACAAACTACCCTCCCATCCAGGCTGTCACATAACATTGAGCAGAATTCCATGTGCTATACAGTAGGTCCTTGTTGGTTATCCATTTTAAATATAGCAGTGTGTACAGGCAACCATAAGCTCATTTTCTAGGTCTGTGAGTCCCTTTCTGTTTTGTAAGTAAGTTCATTTGTATCATTTCTTTTTAGATTCCACATATAAGGTATGTCATACAATATTTCTCCTTCTCTGACTTACTTCACTTAGTATGACAGGGGTGAGTAATATATAACAAAAATGCCAATGCATTGATAGATTCACCCAGTAATCCCACTTCTAAGAATCAAATGTGAATCACATCTGTATAGATTTTAAAAAACATTTACACAAAATTATTTATTGAGTTTAGTGGAACAAACACAAGTTTGGGAGCAACCCATATGGCTGTCAATAGGAATTTGATTGAATAAACCATTGTAGAGCCACACAAGGGATACTAATCAACAGCAGATATCCCACAGACATAGGTTTGCATATTTTTGAGCAAACTCCTTTAGAAACATTTAATCTCACTAAATTAGATCAACAAACAAGGATCATGTTTGGAGCTTTAGAAGTTTTAACATTTTACAGGACCTGAATGACAGCAAAGTGCACTAGTGGAAGATACCTCTTGTACCAACGTCTGCCTCCACCCCACAGCCTTCTGGGCTTTTAATGAGGCCAAAGGAACCTTAGCCTCATCATATGAAAGGCTTAAGTCAGGACTTAATATAAAAGATATTTCTTAGACATGACTCTAACTTGATGACATCACCATATGATATACTGAGCAAGGAAAGTGATGGTTTAAGACTATAATGCTCAGGACTTCCCTGGTGGCGCAGTGAATAAGAATCTGCCTGCCAGTGTGGGTGACATGGGTTCGATCCCTGGTCCAGGAAGATTCCACATGCCAGGGAGCAACTAAGCTCGTGCACCACAACTACTGAAGCTTGCATGCCTAGATCCTGTGCTCTGAAACAAGAGATGTCACCACAATGAGAAGCCTGTGCACTGCAACAAAGAGTAGCCCTGGC
Source organism: Cervus canadensis (assembly GCF_019320065.1). Classification (NCBI taxonomy): domain Eukaryota; kingdom Metazoa; phylum Chordata; class Mammalia; order Artiodactyla; family Cervidae; genus Cervus; species Cervus canadensis. The sequence goes on from NC_057419.1 coordinate 42,378,558, forward strand.
TCGCCACAACTAGAGAAAAGCCTGTGCAGCAACAAAGACCCAGCACAGTCAAAAACAAACAAATTAATTAATTAAACTTAAAAAGGACTATAATGCTCAGAAACTCAGGAGCAAAAGAACTGAAAACATGCAAAAATTGAAGAAATTAAAGACTTTATGATCTTCAGAAGTAAGTAAATCTGGTAAATATTCCAGAATTCTAGCTATTTCAAGATTTCAGAGCATAATATGTGTATTCCCAAGAAGACCTTGAAATATTTTCAAAACAGCAGATGCATAAATTCTTTTTAAAGGGTACAGAATAAATGTTTTGAAAGGGGAAAACGACAAAAAGAATAAGAAAAATCTCCTTTGAAGAATCCTCAAGGGAATGGGCCTCTAGTTTTTAAAAACAACTTCTTGTGTGTTATAGGAAAAACACTTTTTATTATTTTGTATTTAAAAGCAGCCTTACTTTGGGAAAATTACATATGTTTATAAGTAACATCGAAGATAAAATCAATTATTAAATCAAAGAACAGTAAACATTTCTCAACATTAACACTTAGTTCCTCTTTTCTTGATTGCATAGAAGGGAAATAATTTTATTTTGAGGTCTGCTATATCAGTATAGAGTATAAAAAAAGATAGTCCCTAACTTGCAACGGTTCAACTTAACAAGTTTTCAACTTTACAGTGGTGTGAAAATGATAGGCATTCAATAAAAACTTTACTTTGAATTTCAATCTCTTCCAAGGCAGAGGAACCAGAGATTAAATTGCCAACATTCATTGGATCATAGAGAAAACAAGGGAATTCCAGAAAAACGTTTATTTCCACTTCATTGACAATAGCCTTTTTGAAAAGGCTTTGACTGTGTGGATCATGTGGATCTTAACAAACTCCCATTCTTAGATGAGAGTACCAGACCATCTTACCTGTCTCCTGAGAAACCTGTATGTGGGTTGAGAAGCTACAGTTAGAACCAAAATTAGGAAAGGAGTACAACAAGGCTGTATATTGTCACCCTGCTTATTTGCATATTAACTCATATAACTCATATTAGCTTATGTTAACTTATATGATCCCCTGGTAGCTCAGTTGGTAAAGAATCCGCCTGCAATGCAGGAGACCCCGGTTCGATTCCTGGGTTGGGAAGATCTGATGGAGAAGGGGTAGCTTACCCACTCCAGCATTCTCGGGCTTCCCTAGTGGCTCAGCTGGTAAAGAATCCATCTGCAATGCAGGAGACCTGGGTTCGATCCCTGGGTTGGGAAGATCCCCTGGAGAAGGGAAAGGCTACCCACTCTAGTATTCTGGCCTGGAGAAATCCATGGGGTCACAAATAGTTGGACATGATTGAGCGACTTTCACTTTGTTTTCCCTTTTTCATATGCAGAGTACACCATGCGGAATGCCAGGCTGGATGAAGCACAAGCTGGAATCAAGATTGCCAGGAGAAATATTAATAACCTCAGATATGCAGATGATACCACTCTAATGGCAAAAAATGAAGAGGACCTAAAGAACCTCTTGATGAGGTGAAAGAAGAGAGTGAAGAAGCTGGCATAAAACACAACATTCACAAAACTAAGATCATGGCATCCGGTCCCATCACTTCATGGCAAATAGATGGGGAAACAATGGAAACAGTGACAGACTTTATTTTCTTGGACTCCAAAATCGGTGCAGAAGGTGACTGCAGCTGTGAAATTAAAAGACACTTGCTCCTTGGAAGGAAAGCTACGACAAACCTAGACAGCATATTAAAAAGCAGAGACCTCACTTTGCCAACAAAAGTCCATATAGTCAAAGCTATGGTTTTTCCAGTAGTCATGTATGGATGTGAGGGTTGGATCATAAGGAAGGCTGAGCACAGAAGAATTGATGCTTTCAAGCTATGGTGCTGGAGAAGACTCTTGAGAGTTCCTTGGACAGCAAGGAGATCAAACCAGTCAATCCTAAAGGAAATCAACACTGAATATTCATTGGGAGAAATGATGCTGAAGCTGAAACTCCTGAAGCTTTAGCCACCTGATGCAGGGAGGCAACTCACTGAAAAAGAGCCTTATGCTGAGAAAGATTGAAAGCAAAAGGTGAAGTGGGCGGCAGAGGATGAGATGCTTAGATAGCATTTCCAAGTCAATGGGCATGAATCTGAGCAAATTCCGGGAGATAGACAGGTAAACCTGGTCAGCTGCAGTCCATGGGGTCGCAAAGAGTTGGACACAACTTAGCAACTGAACAACAAAAACTCCCATGATGTTGGGCAGCGGAAGCAAGTCACAGCTCCTAGTCAATTACATGATCACGAAGGTAAAAAACTAATACAGGGACTTCCCTGGTGGTCCAGTGGCTAAGACTCTGTGCTCCCAATACAGTGGGCCCAGATGCAATCCCTGGTCAGTGAACTAGATCCCACGTGCTACAACTAAGAGCTCTCATGACACAACTAGAAGATCCTACATGCTACAACTAAGACCTGGGGCAGCTAGTTAGATAGATAGATAGATAGATAGATAGATAGATAGATAGAGACAAAACTTATGTTTAAAAAAAGGAAAGAACCAATACACTTATAACCATTCTGCACCCATACAACCATTCTATTTTTCACTTTCAGTACAGTATTCAGTAAATTACATGAGATATTGGGCATTTGAATGTAAAATAGGTTTTGTGTGAGATGATTTTGCCCTACTGAAAGCTAATGTAGCTGTTCTGAGCGTGTTTAAGGTAGGTTAGGCTAAACTATGATGTTTCAGTTCAGTCGGTCAGTTGTGTCTGACTCTGCGACCCCATGGACTGCAGCACGCCATCTCCCAGAGCTTGCTCAAACTCATGTCCATCGAGTCGGTGATACCATCCAACCATCTCATCCTCTGTCGTCCCCTTCTCCTCCTGCCTCAGTCCTTCCAATGAATATTCAGGACTGATTTCCTTTAGGACTTATTGGTTTGATCTTCTTGCAGATGTTTAGGTTAGGTGTATTAAGTGCATTTCTGACTTGGTATATTTTCCGCTTACAGTGGGTTTGCCAGGACATAAGTCCTTTGTAAGTCAAGGAAGATCTGTGGTTTGATTAGGCTTACAGAATGGCTATTAGGTTCAGACTGTGCAGTTATAGTCTTCTCAGGCACCAAATTGTATAGAGTGCCTAGCTGTATAATAAAATTAGTTTCTTCTTTGTTTTCTTTTCTTTAGACCATACATTTAACATTGGAAATAAGTGGAATAAAATAGATATTTGGCATGGCTAGGACTGCAGTTATTGGTTTGCTTTTTTATTGTACTTGGACATGCAAATAAGGCTTTTGGGGAGATGCCCTTTTTTGAACTCATAAAAGAATAAAAATACTCCTACACATGGCTATGGTAACATATAGTCTCCCTAATGACAGCACAAGCAAGATGCTTATTCATCTCAAACAAATTTAAGCATAAGACATGAACAAATGATACATTACAGATGAATGTTGCTGGGTATACCCTGGTGGAAAATAAAGACTGTGTATCAGGCTGGATGGACAGCCAGAAAATGTAGGTGCTGAAGTGAGAAAATATAATCTGACAATGATGTATGCTACTTAGGAGTTGATTAGATGTTACCATAAATTATAAGCATGGAACTTGGGACTGATATTCAGAGAGATTCATTACTTTTTTTTTTTTTCTTTAAAGGAGAATGAATGTAACCACATTTAGTTTAACACTGAAAAGTTATTAGCCTCCTCTCTAAAATAACTCTGCTTTCTTGGTCAAGGAAACTCCATTACACAATTCTCCACTCTCAGTAAATAGTTATAGCTCACTAGCTGTTGAGTTGTGCATGCATGCTCAGTAGTGTCTGACTCTTTTGCGACCCCATGGACTGTAGCCCACCAGGCTCCTCTGTCCATGGAATTTTCTGGGCAAGAATACTGGAGTGGGTTGCCTTTTCCTTCTCCAGGGGATCTTCCCAACCCAGGGATAGAACCCACATCTCCTGTGTCTCTTGCATTGGGGGGTGGATTCTTTACCACTGAGCCACCTGTGAAGCCCATAGTTCACTAACTCATCTTCAATTAAATATGATTTTTGTGATCTAAAGAATTTAGGTAGCAATGAGTAGTTTTCTGATCTCACTGGATCAGGAGCACTTGCTCTTGTGCACACTCAAATAGTAGACTTTAAGTCTTGTGCTAGCTTACCCTTAGCATTATTTCAAAAGTTCAGGGACTCAGACGAGGGCCTCCATGTTCCCTATTTAAAGATTGTGGATCTAGGCAGCCCTCTCCCCCATCCCTGTGCACTTCCGAGTCCCCACACATGTAGCTCACACACAAGTCTTTGTCTCCAAGCCAAAATTGCTATATGAGGTGGGGACTTAGGTGTAAGATCCCTCCTGAGTTCTGTTCCACATATAAGGAAATATGTGGTGGCATTTAGGGCCCACCCTGATAATCAGGGTTGCTGCTTCATTTGAAAACCCTTGATTTAATCACAGCTGCGAAGATCCTTTTTCCAAATTATGTGATATTTACAAATTCCAGGGGTGAGGATGAGGTATCTTTGGGTGAACATCAGTCAACCTACTACAATACCAATTGAGTTCTTCCCTTTCTTTCTCACACTAGAGTTAAGACTGTTTAGAAAAGCCTAGCTACTGAGATCCTGAGGGTGGAAGGAGGGTAATGATTTAGAAAAGTTCACTGAGACAAGAAGTAAGCAGCAATTCTTTACAGTCAGTGGAGAGAGGTTAATAGAAACTCAATGAAATGGAAATCCTGGTAGAGGAACACATTTTGATTTCCTCAGCACACCTCACACATCCTATGTCAATCAGTTTATTAAATTTTCTTTTTCAAAATATCACCCTGGATATTAGACTAATCCTGGTGGTCATTTTGCACTATCTACAAATATCAAATCATTATATTTTACAGTTGAAAACAGTATAATGTTATATGTCAATTACATCTCAATTTGAAAAAAAAAAATCCCCATACAAGATACTTGAAGATTTTAAATGGTCTCATCCACTTATTTTTACCTTATCGTGTGTGTGTGCTAAGTTGCTTCAGCCGTGTCTGAATCTGCAACGCTGTGGACTGTAGCCTGCCAGGCTCGTCTTTCCATGGGATTCTCCAGGCAAGAATACTGAAGTGGATATTCCCTCCTCCAGGGGATATTCCCAACCCAGGGATCTAACGCACCACCTGGGAAACCCCTTTTTATCACTTTATTTGAAAGTGAATGTTGACTCTGGAAGCATTCATATTTTGCTTTGTCCAGAAGTGAACCTTTTTAGGAAGACAAATCATAAGGTCATGTTGACTAAAAATAAGCATGAAAAGGTTTACTTTCCCCTTTAAAAGATCTACAAGAGGATATTTTTAATATCTACTCAATTCTGTTAGATTCTAAGGAAAATAAAACCAAAATTTAAAGTAAGTGAAAGGATTCTGTGCCTTGAACACTTTTGCTCTGTGCTTTGAAGTTGGTTCTTTGACCTTGGATGAACCACAAAACCTTCTGAATCTTAGTTTCTTCATCCTTAAAGTCAGAAAGCCTGATCTAAAACATTTTAAAAAATTTAATTGTGGTATAAAAGAGAATATAACATAAAACTGACCATTATAACCATTTTTAAAAACAGTTTTCTCATGTAAGCTATATGCAACAGGTCTCCAGAACTTGTGCATCTTGGAAATCTGAAATTTTGTGCCCTTTAAACAATAATATCCCTCTTACTCCTCCCCTCAGTCTCTGGTACCCACCATTCTGCTTTCTGTTTTTAAGAATTTGACTACTTTAGATATGTTAGTGAAATCATACAGTACTTGTCTTTTCATGACCGGTTTATTTCCCTTAGTATAAGGTTTCAAGGTTTATCCACGTTGTAGCACGTAACAGGATTTTTTAAAGTGGCTGCATAATATTCCACTGTATGTTACACCATATTTTGTTTATCCGTTCATCTGTCTGTGGACACTTGGGTTGCTCCCACCTCTTGGCTATTATGAGTAACACAGCAATGAGAACAAGTGTGCAAATATCTTTTCAAGACACTGCTTATGTCAGATATATACCCAAAAGTTGGATTACTAGATCATATGGTAGTTTTATTTTTAATTTTTTTGAGGACCCTCCCTGCTGTTTTCCTTAGTAGTTGCAGCATTTTACATTCCTACCAACAATGCACAAGGGTTTCAATTTCACCACATCTTCACGAATACTTGTTATTTTCTGCCTTTTTTTTTTTATGGTGACGATCCTGATGGGTATGAGGTGATATCACATTGTGGTTTTGATTTAAGAAGGCCTGACTTTTACAAAGTAATTCTTACCTCAACAAATTTTGATAAGGCATACAAAACATTTGGCACAATGCCTGGAATATAGCACTTGCTCAGTGAGTGGTGGTTATTGATAATGTCATCTTCTGTCATGGTCCAGGCATTGTGCTGGAGGTTTGAGATTCATAAACAGGGAGACCTGAGGCCATTGCTCTCAAGAAGCTGTGTACATGGAGAGCATACTGGGGCTCTAAAACCAAAAAAAAAAAAAAAAGGAGAAATCCAAGTATTTTGAAGATGAAAAAATGTAGCGACATTGTAGACAAAATTGATTAAAATCAAAACCAATATATTTAAGGGCAAAATGTGAGCTGTTATTAAGCCAAGCCAAGAAAAAGGAAGTTTTTAATACACATACCTGCAAGTTAAAATGGCAGAATTAAGTATTTACATGCAGTGCAAGTGCAAGATTCATCCTGAATATAATGTTCATGGCAAATTGCAGGCTAATGTCTGTAGCCAAAAATAACACTTAGCAAATTCATTAATTTTGTTTAGGTTTAAATTGATATCATCAAGGTTAATACTTTCCTTGCTCTAAGTAAGATATCTTTACTTGGAAAAAATGCATATTCATACCAGATAATAGCAAGTGGTAAAACATTCTGTACTGTAAGATCATATTTTTGAAAGGAAAAATATAAAAAATAAATTAATTAAAATTTAAAAAAAGAAAGGAATAATAAATAAGCAAATAGATCATTTGTTACATTCAACACATCAGTTACTTATGAAATTTTAAAATGTTGACCAAGCATTAATTTTTAAATTAGAAGGCAACAATAAAGATACTGAAAACTTACAAAAGTAATTCCCAGGGGAAAAAAAAAACAGACAATATTTTTATGCAAAACACTTATGAAAATGTTTTTACAAATTAAAGACAAATCTCTAACAAGACTGATCAAGAAAAAAATGAGTGAAATAAAATTAGGAATAAAAAGTGTTTTTTATTAAGTTAATGTAGAAATGCAAAAATAGTAAGAGAATACTGTTAACAAATTTATGCCATTAAATTAAAGAACATATAAAATGTACAATTAAAGGATCTAGTAGTTAAGACTCCATGCTCCCAATGCTGGGGGTAGAGGTTTGACCCCTGGTCAGGGAACTAAGATCCTGAATGCTGCACAGTGCAGCAAAAAAAAAAAAATGGGTGGGGTAACTATATATATTTATATATACTATATATAAATACACACACACACACAAAGTTGATTCAAGAAGAGATAGAAAACTTGAGCAGACTATTAACCAATTTCATTGGTAATAAATTATACCTCCACCAAAGTCCCAGGTTAAGAGAGTTTTACAGGTGATGGTGGTGGTGGTTTAGTCGCTAAGTCGTGTCCGACCCTTGTGATCCCATTGACTGTAGCTGCCAGGCTCCTCTGTCCATGGGATTCTCCAGGCAAGAATACTGGAGTGGGTTGCCATTTCCTTCTCCAAGTTTTACAGGTAAGTTTTATGAAATCCCCCAAGCTCATTTTATGCAAGCTGTATCAGAGAATAGAAAAAAGAGAGAGAGCTACATACTTTATTTTATGAAGTATAAGAAAAATTGTAGACTAATCTTACATTGAATTGTGGATTCAAAGATTCTCAATAAAATAATAGCAACTTAAATGACATCCTACATGAAGAAGTAATACATTACAACCATGTAGGCTTTATGCCAGGATTGCAAGGATTGTCCGAAATCAGAAAATTTTATCAACAGGATTCACATTAACAGAATGAATTAGAAGAACTATTAATATATGGTCCTGTTAGTAGAAAAGGCCTATGATAAAATTTAACACTGATTCAAGATTAAAATTTATAGCAAACCAGTAATATAAGGGAATGGCTTTAACTTGAAAACCCTAGAGCAAATTTCTTGTTTAGTGGTGAAATTTAAGAAGCATTAACTTTTAAACAAGACAAATATGCTCATTATAACCACATCTATTCCAAATTGTATTAGTGTCCTAACCAATGAAAACAGAAAGGGAAAGTAATTAGGAAGTATAGACTGCCAAAGGAGAGAAATGGTGCTGTTTTTTGTAGACAACATTATTTGTCTGGATAGAAAAATCTAAGGAAATCTATAGCATTAGTAAGAAAGTTTAGCAGGATTACTGACTATAAAACCAATATATAAAACAAAAGTAATATTCCTAAACCCAATAATCAACTATAAAATGTAATTGACTACAATATAGCATTTATAATAGCAAAAAAATTATCAGAAAATACTAAACATTATTAAAATACACAAAGAAGATCTATATTAAATATCCATTTATGATATTTAAGAATTCCGTAACTATTTATTTTAAGGTGACAATTCTGCTATAATAAATACCATAGTTCATCAATTATAAACATACTTTTTAAAGCATCTCTAAGATTGGGATGTAGCTTACAACCAGTGGTTTCTTACACCTTGTACCCAGGATAGACTATGACGTAGCTGTCATTGTCTGAACATGAATAAACTTTTCATCATAGCTGTTCATATTCTTGTCACTTCAGTTGAGTTATGTGCATTTTGGGACTGCATGTGTTGAGTTGAATGGCTGTTAAAATGTCCTAAAGTGGTAATATTATTATTTAGCATTAAAATGAAAGTTTATTGTAAATGCAGGAAGATACAGAAACAGAGCAGGAGGCATATATTTGATATCAAGGAAGCAAGTCTCTTTTATTATAAGAATGACTGAAATTGCATATTTTCTTGCCAAGAACAGTCAAGGACCCAAGAAAGAGGAGACATTTCACAAGTACGTGAGGCTGAATTATGTTTGGGTACTGTGGTTGGGAAGAATATTTCAGAGACAGAAGTAGATGGGCTTACCTTATAATAAATGCTGCATTACCAATGTCCTTGATGGCACAGAAGCTATTAATGTGTGAAAAAAATAGATATTGAAGTTTTATATTGATTCAGAAAAACCAGATTCTGAATGCCAAGAAGTTTTAAGGATATCTTAACCAATTTATTTCACTTACATTTTCATTTTTGTGGGCCCACAAGAAAAAAAAATGTGATAAAAGTGTGTATCTAAATAAGTCTAAGGGAGCTTTTTCAATAAGTATAAAACAAAAAGTCTAAGTGATAAGAAAGCATTATGTCATAGTTTAATGGGAAGCAATTTTTCTTTCTTAGTGACACATAAAATAATGATGTGTCTTACAACCTATGGCATTGCAGAATAGATGAAATCTGCAAATGCAATGCAATTTTAAACACAGCTAAACATGAATTTACTTGGAACTTGACAACCCAATTCTAAAATTCATATGAAAGATTAGAGGCAAATGATGGAATGTATAGGGGACAGATCACAAAGGGTTTTGTGAGTTAGGGTTAAGGGATTTAGACATTTTTCTAGGTGTGGTGAAAACTGACATATGCTTTTTAATCAAATTAGTGCTCATTTACAATCAAAGAAAATTACAATAAAGTTAATAAATTCTATCTGTAATGAATAAATTTTATAGAATATCCCCAAATCTCCTGAAGAACAGGAGGTGAAATTTGCCTTACTGAATATTAAGACTTATTACAAAGCTATAGTAAAATAAACCAGCTAATCATCAGAGATAGATAAATAGATTGAATATAGTAAACATTTAGAAACTCAAGCAATTATGGAAATTTGACATATAGCAGAGGCAGCATTATAAAGCAAAAGCAAGAGACTAGACTGATACTGGGGCAACTGGGACAAATGGAAACAAAATACCAATTTGATCTTTAAACAAAAATGAATTTCAGGTAAATTAAAGGCTTAAATGTGAGAAGACTTGTGAAACTTTCAAAAGAAAATGTAAGTTTCTTCAGCAACAACATAAAAATAAATGCAATCCTTCAAAGAAAATATCAATAAATTTGACTGCAGTAATATAAAAATCTATACAAAAAAGACCCCTTAAACAAAATGGAAAAACAAGTCATAGACTAAGCAAAGGGTTTTACAATCCATAGAGAGTCAATATACAGATATATAAAGAATGACTATAAATCCAGCAAATAATAAAGTGGAGCAATAGGGCTTTCACAGATGAAGAAACCTAAGCAATCAGTAAATATGTGGAAGGTATGAAAAGATGCTTAATATGTAAGATGAAATGAGATATCATATTCTTACCTATGAAGTTGATGAAAGTTAAACAATCTGAGAACATCAAGTAAGGTCATGATAAAAAAGGAATTCTCATTCATTGCTGACAAATTTGTAAATGAATACAATTACTTTGTATTTCTAGTGAAACTGAATATGCACATGCTCTCTGACCTTACAAATTTCCTTCACTGATAACCTAAAGAAGCCCTCATTCACAATACAAGGAAAAATGCACAAGGATGTACATTTCTCATATTAGGTAAAATTGGAAACCTCATTTAATTTGTTTCAATCTCTCTTCAATGCTTTCAGTATATGGCTTCATATATAGTATTAGAGGGCTTCCCTTGTGGCTCAGCTGGTAAAAAATCTGCCTGCAGTGTGGGAGACCTGGGTTCAATCCCTGGGCTGGGAAGATCCCCTGGAGAAGGGAAAGGCTACCCCCTCCAGTATTCTGGCCTGGAGAATCCCATGGACTGCAAAGAGTCGGACACAACTGAGTGACTTTCACTTCACTTCATAGTATTAGAACCTTATATTACACTCCTTTTTCTCCCCTACAGGCTTATGTGCTAATGTTGTCATATATCTGACTTTTACATGTTATAAACCCCAAAACATATTGTTTTTATTTTAGCTTTAAACAGTCAAATATCTTTGAAAGTTACTTAAATAAAAAGAAAACAGTCTTCCAAATTTACCACTGTGATAAGCAGAATATTAATCCCCCCAAAGATGTCCATGTCCCAGTTTCAAGAACCTTTAAGAATGTTACCCTCTAGCACAAAAGAGACTTTATAGATGAGATAAAGGATAAGGACCTTGAGATGGAGAAATTATCCTGGATTATTAGGTGGGCTCAATCGATTCACAAGAGTCTTAGAAGTGAAAGAGGGAAATGAAAGAGTGAGTCAGAGAAATGGCAGTGTGAGAATACAGAGGTGTAGAGGGTTATGTGCAAGGATCAAGAACTCTAAGAGCTAAGGGTAGTCTCTTGCTACAGTCAGCAAAGAAATGGATTCTTCCCTAGATGCCCCCAAAAGTGAAGCCAAATCCAGCTTCTGCAGTCCAACACCAAATTACATCTCAGAGACAGAGTTTTGGAAGAAGTAGAAAAGAATAGCTTTATTGTTTTGCCAAGCAAAGGGTGCCACAGTGAGCTAATGCTCCCAAAACTGTATGTACTAACTTGGAGTGGGTAGTGAGGAATTTTATAAATGGTTCAAAGAGGGTGTGATCAGCTCATGGACATTCTTCTGATTGGTTGGTGGTGAGGTAAGTGGGAGTCAGCATCATCAGCCTTCTGCTTCCAACCTGTCTGGGGTCAGCATGCTCATGGGTAGCAAAGAGTTAACTTCTCCCTTCTAGTGGGAGTTTCAGTACCTGCAAAACAACTCAAAAATATTGTTATGAATGTCCGTTGAGGGGGAACCAGGACCCTCTCCCAAGGCTGCACTGTTTCTTGACTGTTTCTCCCCTGTCTCTGCATCCCCTCCCTTCCCTGATTAGCACCTATTTGAACCTGCCCAACTGTTCCAACTGTTGGAACTCAGGGAAGGTCATAGAAGCTGAATGAAGCTCATTTCCTGTAATCAAGCAGTGGCGGACACAGAAAGGTTTTTGTGCCCAGGAGCTCCACAGGGCCCTGCTCAGATTCAAAAGGACCACAGTCCTGCCAACACCTTGATTTCAACTGAGACATGTGTCAGACCTCTGATATATAACTGTAAAAGAATATATTTCTATTATTTTAAGTCACCAAGTTTGTGGTAATTTGTTATAGCAACAGTGGAAAACTAGTACACCCCTATATATATATATATACATTCATAGTGTTCATCACTCCTTTGTGTAGATTCAAATTTCCACCTAGTATTATAATCCCTTTTGCCTAAAGGGCTTTCTTTAACATTTCCTGCAGTGCAGAACTTCTGGTAAAGAATTCTTTCAGGTTTTGTATGTTCCAAAAAGTCTTTATTTTGCCTTAACTTTTGACAGACATCCTCAATTGATATAATATTCAGTACTTTAAAGATGTTCCTCCACAGTCTTCTACCTAATATATCTTTTTTCTCCCCTCTGGCAGATAAATAGGAGGAAATATTTGTGATCTTGGACGAAGGAAAGCTGTCATAAATACAGCACCAAAGGCGCAACTGAAAGAAAGGGAAAAGATGTATTGTACTTCATCAAAATTAAGAACCTCTCTTCTTCAAAAGATATGGTTAAGAGGATGAAAATATAAGACCTAGACTGGGAGAAAATAATTAAAATTACATAGCTGATAAAGATTTGTATTCTGAATACCTAAAGAACTCTCAAACCCACTAATAAGCAGACAAGCAATCCAACAAAAGAATAGGCAGAAGTTTTGAGTAAGCACATCACCAGTAAAGACATGTGTGCTGTGTGCTCAGTCATGTCTGACTCTTTGCGACCCTCTGGACTATAGACTACCAGCCTCCTCTGTCCATGGGATTTTTCAAGCAAGGATACTGGAGTGGGTTGCCATTTCCTCCTCCAGGGGATCTTCCTGACCCAGAGATCGAACCCAGATCTCTTGCATTGGTAGGCAGATTCTTTACCACTGAGCCACCTGGGAAGTTCAAAAAAGACATAGAGCTGGTAAATAAGCACATGAAGAGATGCTCAAAATTATTAGTCATTAGAGAAATGCAGATTACAATGAAATATTACTATTACATATTAGATGACCTAAAATGCAAAAAAAAAAAAAAAAAAACCAAACCAAAACCAAAACTGTCTATACCAAGTGTTGACAAGGATTCGGAGCAACTGGAACTCCCATACACTGCTGATGGGAATGTTGAATTACACAACTGCTTGGAAAACAGTTTGGCAATTTTTTATAAAATTAAACCTATGCTTACCATATGATATGACCCAGGAACACCATTCTTAGGTATTAATATTTACCTAAGAGAAATGAAAACATATTTCTACACAAAGACTTGTGCATAGATGCTTCATTTGTAAAAGCCAAAAGCTAGAAACATCCCAATTATCAGTGAACATATGAATGGATAAACAAATTGTAGCTTAACCATACAGTGAAATACTAATTAGTAATAAAAAGAAATGAATTACAAGCAACATGAATGAATCTCAAAATAAATATACTGAGAAAAATGAGACCAAAAAGAGTATGCACTGTATAATTCCATTTATATAAATTTTACATAATGCAAAATAATCAATAGTTACATCAAGTAGATCAGTGATTGACTTGGGCTGGGGGTAGTGTAAGAAAAATGGGAGAATAAAAAAGGAGCACAAGGAAACATTCTGTGATGACAGGTATGTTCATTACTGCTTTTCACAATACAGTAATGGTTTTATGAGTGCCATTGCTTATCAATGAAAACTTAAAAATCAAGTTATACACTTTACATATTGCAATTATTGTAATTCAATTATATCTCAATAAGGTAGTTACTAACAAACAAAAGCCAGTGATACCATTTCAGACCCATTAGTTTGACAAAAATAAATACCAAATGTTGGTGAGAATTTGAAAAAAATAAACTTTTACACTGATGGGAAGATGAAATGGTACAAATACTTTCCAGGACAATTAGATGACATATCATAAAATTTAAATTCAGCTTCTAGGGCTATAATCTAGAGAGGCTCCTCTCACAAACATCAGGATATGCAGTAGTGTGTTGGTCCATATATGACTGCTGGCTCTTGGGGGAATAAAAAGCCCTGTTTTCTGACATTGTAGATTACTCAGATGTGAATACATTGTGGTTGATTTCTAGCTCCTGACATTAGTAACTACAGAGTTGAGAAGAGATGCATAAACCAATTAAATATTCATCAATAATAGAATGCATAAACAAATGTAGTGCACTTGTACAACGGAGCTATAGATGTATTTCAGACATACGGTATTAAGAGAAAAATGCCAGATGCACAATATGTACAGTGTGATACCATTTATGTTAATCTAAAACGATAGAAGATTCTTAGTTTAATTTTTGACATAGCTTATTAATAATAGCTGAGACATCTCTGCTTACATTTTTTAGATTTAAATCCCCTCAAGAGAGGAGGCATCTCTGTTTTTAACAGCTGTATAGTTAAATCAAACCATCTTTCAGGAGGTGACCCTGTAAAGCAACCTTTATTTTGGATAGGTTTCTGTAATCCCTTCTAGCTCTTGAATCCAAAGTCTTGCAACTGCTGCCTGGGTTGTAGTTACAGCTACATGTACATTTCTGCATGTATTGGCATAAAGTGTAGAATCAAGTTTATGTGTGTTTTGTCATTGTATTTGAGTTTTAAATTCATTTTTCCTTTGGATAGGAATAAAATTCTTTATCCTAACAAGCAAAGTATTACTATTGACTTCTCAGAAGCTAAATATAGCATTCTTTTAATTTGTTTACAATCTGAAACTCACGATGACAAAATGGATCTCTGTATTTTCTGTTTATTACATCTGTTGTCACTGTGTCACTGTGCAGTCTGCATTTACTGAAAACACAAAATTTCTTGTTGCATTAGAAGCAAAACAGCATGACATAAAATGTCCATTCTGAATTAAAATTTTATCATTTCTCAACTTTTCTTCATTAATATGCTAGTATAACCCTTTTTTTAGTAAAAGGAATACATTTTTACCTATTCGTATTTGAAGTATTTCTTATTGAAATTGGATTAGACTAGAAATATAGAAAGCATCAAACCACATTATAGTTAGACTGTAGCTCCACTACCAAAAAGGGGAAATTAATAAATTTATACTTCTCTGATGAAGGAAGACAACTGTTGTTTGGATCAGCTAGTGGTTTCAGTGAACATCTACTTAATTAACTATAGCATTTTATATTGTGTTAGAGGAAGGCCAGAACCTACTGTAGTCTCTTGTAGGGAGGACTGCTATTAAAAGATAATATGTGGTCACAGTATAATAGTCTTTGGCCACAGAAAATGTAGTGTTATCATCAGTGGTCTATTTTACAAGCATGTAGTCATTAAACTACTTAGCGACTAAAACAACAATAACAAAGTTATTTAGCACATCAATATGGAGGGTCAATACAACTGGTGAGCCTCTTAATGAAAGTATAAGACGAGAGTGAAAAAGTTGGCTTAAAACTCAACATTCAGAAAAGTAAGATCATGGCATCTGGTCCCATCACTCCATGGCAAATAGATGGAGAAACAGTAGAAACAGTGACAGACTTTATTTTTCTGGGCTCCAAAATCACTGCAGGTGGTGACTGCAGCCATGAAGTTAAAAGACACTTGTTCCTTGAAAGAAAAGCTATGACGAACCTAGACAGCATATTAAAAAGTAGAGACATTACTTTGCCAACAAAGGTCCATCTAGTCAAAGCTGTGGTTTTTCCAGTGGTCATTTATGGATGTGAGAGTTGGACTGTAAAGAAAGCTGAGCACCGAAGAATTGATGCTTTTGAACTATGGTGTTGGAGAAGACTCTTGAGAGCCCCTTGGACTGCAAGGAGATCCAACCAGTCAATCCTAAAGAAAATCAGTCGTGAATATTCATTGGAAAGACTGATGCTGAAACTCCAATACTTTGGCCACCTGATGCAAAGAACCAACTCATTGGAAAAGACCCTGATGTTGGGAAAGATTGAAGGCAGGAGGAGTAGGGGACGACAGAGAATGAGATGGCTGGATGGCATCACCAATTGGATGGACGTGACTTTAAGCAAGCTCTGGGAGTTGGTGATGGACAGGGAAGCCTGACGTGCTGCAGTCCATGGGGTCGCAAAGAGTCAAGACATGACTGAGCAACTGAACAACAGTAACAAATACAACTGGAAACATAAATGTGAGTGAGACATAGCCTGCCCTAAAGAAGTTTATAATTCAGCAAGGAAGGATGTACTTAACTAATGGCAACATAATGATAACTGTTGTAGGAGAGATGGAAACAAGAAGAGTACCATGGAAGTTCAGAAGAAAAGTAATGATAGCCACCACATACTTATTATTATCTATGTGCCGTGTACCTTACAATGGTGATTATAAATATTAATACTCTAATACTCACACATGTGAATTGGATACTTACTATGTGCCAGGCACTAAGCATAATACACATGTAAGGGATCATAATATGCCATTTTGACATATGGATAATTTTGAGCTAAAGACAGATGAGAAACAGCAGTCTCCCCAAATATCTCTTATGATCTGTATTGTCTACCCTAACTTAAGGGAGAAAAAGAAGGAAGGGAAAATGAGAAAAGTAAAAACTCAACCACTATAGTGCAGTGCTTCAAATGCTATCCATTGTAGACCAGTGAAGATCCCTGTGCAAAAAAGGGATGAAGACTGAGGGGGAGTGTGTCTGTGGATGGTGAGGCAGCTTCAGAGGAAAAAGCACGGAAACAATTCTGTTCATCCACTTTCTTTTTTTTTAATTTATTTTTATTAGTTGGAGGCTAATTACTTTACAATAGCAAAGTTGGAATATAAGGTTAATTGTTATTTTCACAGTGATCCTATTACAGTTGACCCTTGAACAATGATAGGATTAACCCTCCTACAATTTATAGTCAGCTCTCCCTATCCAAGTTTCCTCTGCATCCAGGGACTCAACCACAGTGGAGTACTGTAGTATTTACCACTGATCCACCCTGTAAATGGATCCATGCAGTTCAAACCAGTATTGTTAAAGGTTCAACTGCATTTTATTTTTTTTAATTTATTTTTTATTGAAGTATAGTTGATTTACAATGTCATGTTAGTTTCAAGTGTACAGCAAAGTGATTCAGTTTTATATATATATATATATACATATATATATATATAAATATGTATATACATATATATTTTTTCAGATTCTTTTTCTATATATGTTATTACAAAATATTGAGGCTGTGCTATACAGTAGGTCCTTGTTTATCTATTTTATATATAGTAGTGTGCATAAAGTGTTAACTGCTCAGTTGTATCTGACTCTCTGTGACCTCATGGCTACACCCACCAGGCTCCTCTGTCCATGGGATTCTCCAGGCAAGAATACTGGAGTGGGTTGCATTCCCTTCTCCAGGGGATCTTCCTGACCCAGGGCTTGAACACAGGTCTCCTGCATTGCAGGCAAATTCCTTATCATTTGAGCCACCAGGGAAGCCCACTGTTTATACGTTATTCGCAAATTCCTAAGTTATCCCTCCCTCCACCTTTTCCATTTGGTAACCATTTGTTACCAAAGTTTGTTTTCTATATCTCTGAGTGTCTTTCTGTTTTGTGAATAAGTTCTTTTGTATCATATTTTTAAACTTCACAAATAAGTGCTATCATATGAAATTTGTCTTTGTGTGACTTACTTCACTTAGTATGATACTCTCTAGTCAACTGCATTTTCTTCGTGAGCACCGCCTTTTTAGTGTAGCTGGGAGATGCAGGAATGATGAGTAGAGAAAATCTCTGAGCAGATCCTTCAAAAAGTTTAACTTTTCAGCAATGTTTCAGATATCATGTTGGCTTGACAGTTAACATTGTGGTGAAAAGCTGTTAGATGAAACAGTGGGGAAAAGCTAGACCTTAACACAAGGAGCTTGCAAGATGGTGGAGTAGAAGGACGTGCGCTCATCTTCTCCTGTGAAAACTCCAAAATTACAACTCACTGCTGAACAATGGTCGACAGGAGAATGTTGGATCCTATCAAAAAAAAAAAAAGATAACCCATGTTCAAGGGCAAAGGAGAAGCCCCAGCAAGATGGTAGGAGGGGCAAAATCACATTTAGAATCAAACCCTATACCTGCCAGAGATGCTCGGAGGGCTGAAATAAAACCTTGTACACACCAGGAGACCCCACAGAGACTGAGCCAGACCTTCCTTTCAGTGTTTGAGTGTTTCCTGTGGAGGTACAGGTCAGAAGTGGCTTGCCACAGGGGCAGGGGCTCTGGGTGCAGCAGACCTGGGTATGGCATAAGCCCTCTTGGAGGTTACCATTAACTCCACCATAGAGCTGCCAGAACAGACTCTTGGAAAGCAAAAACAAAACCTTGTATGCACCAGGACCCAGGAGAAAGGAGCAGCAACCCCACAAGAGACTGATGCAGACTTGCCTGTGAGTGTCCAGGAGTCTCTGGAGGAGGATGGGCCAGCGATAGCCTGCTGCATGGTCAGGGGCACTGAGTACAGCACTGTGTGCACGGGACCTTTTGAAGGAGGTCGCTATCATCTTCATCACCTCCACCATACTTTGGCTTCAGGCCAAACAATAAGGAGGGGATACAGCCCTGCCCATCAACAGAAAATTGGATTAAAGCATGGCCCTGCCCATCAGAACAAGACCCAGTTTCCCCCTCAGTCAGGCTTTTCCACCAGGAAGCTTCCATAAGCCTCTTATCCTTATCCATCTGAGGGCAGACAGAATGAAAACTACAATCACAGAAAACTAACCAAACTGATCACACGGACCACAGCCTTATCTAACTCAATGAAACTATGAGCCATGCCATGTAGGGCCATCCAAGATGGATGGATCATGGTGGAGACTTCTAACAAAATGTGGTCCACTGGAGAAGGGAATGGCAAACACTTCAGTATTCACGCCTTGAGAACCCCATGAACAGTATGATAAGGTGAAAAGATAGGACACTGAAAGATGAACTCCCCAGGTCAGTGGGTGCCCAATTTGCTACTGGAGATAAGTGGAGAAATAACTCCAGAAAGAATGAAGAGACAGAGCCAAAGCAAAAACAACACCCAGTTGTGGATGTGACTGGTGATGGAAGTAAAGTACGATGTTGTAAAGAGCAATATTGCATAGGAATGTGGTCCATGAATCAAGGCAAATTGGAAGTGGTCAAACAGGAAATGGCAAGAGTGAACACTGACATTTTAGGAATCAGTGAAGTAAAATGGACTGGAATGGGTGAATTTAACTCAGATGACCATTCTATACACTACTGTTGGCAAGAATCCCTTAGAAGAAATGGAGTAGCCCTCAGAGTCAACAAGAGAGTCTGAAATACAGTACTTGGATGCAATCTCGAAAATGACAGAATGATCTCTGTTCATTCCCAAGGCAAACCATTTACTATCACAGTAATCCAAGTCTATGCCCCAACCAGTAATGTTGAAGAAGCTGAAGTTGAATGGTTCTATGAAGACCTACAAGACCTTTTAGAACTAACATGCAAAAAAGATGTCCTTTTCATCTTAGGGGACTGGAATGCAAAAGTAGAAAGTCAAGAGATACCTGGAGTAACAGGCAAATTTGGCCTTGAAGGACAGAATGAAGCAGGGCAAAGGCTAACAGAGTTTTGCCAAGAGAATACACTGGTCATAGCAAACACCCTCTTCCAACAATACAAGAGAAGACTCTACACATGGACATCACCAGATGGTCAATACCAAAACCAGATTGGTTATATTCTTTGTAGCTGAAGATGGAGAAGCTCTATACAGTCAGCAAAAACAAGACTGGGAGCTGACTGTGGCTCAGATCATGAACTCCTTATTGCCAAATTCAGACTGAAATTGAAGAAAGTAGGGAAAACCACTGAACCATTCAGGTCTGATTTAAATCAAGTCCCTTACAATTATACAGTGGAAGTGACAAATAGATTCAAGGGATTAGATCTGATAGACAGAGTGCCTGAAGAACTATGGACAGAGGTTCATGACATTAAACAGGATGCAGTGATCAAAACCATCCCCAAGAAAAAGAAATGCAAAAAGGCAAAATGGTTGTCTGAGGAGGCCTTACAAATAGCTGAGAAAAGAAGAGAAGTGAAAGGCAAAGGAGAAAGGGATAGATATACCCATTTGAATGCAGAGTTCCAAAGAACAGCAAGGAGAGATAAGAAAGCCTTCCTCAGTGATCAATGCAAAGAAATAGAGGAAAATAATAGAATGGAAAAGACTAGAGATCTCTTCAAGAAAATTAGAGATACCAACATAATATTTCATGCAAAGATGGGTTTAATAAAGGGCAGAAATAGTATGGACCTAACAGAAGCAGAAGATATTAAGAAGAGGCGGCAAGAATACACAGAACTGTACAAAAAATATCTTCATGACCCAGATAATCACGATGGTGTGATCACTCACCTAGAGCCAGACATTCTGGAATGTGAAGTCAAGTGGGCCTTAGGAAGCATCATGATGAACAAAGTTAGTGGAGGTGATGGAATTCCAGTCAAGCTGTTTCAAATCCTAAAAGATGATGCTATGAAAGTGTCACACTCAATATGCCAGCAAATTTGGAAAACTCAGCAGTGGCCACAGGACTGGAAAAGGTCAGTTTTCATTCCAATCCCAAAGAAAGGCAATGCTAAAGAATGTTTAAGCTACCACACAATTGCACTCATCTCACACGCTAGCAAAGTAATACTCATAATTCTCCTAGCCAGGCTTCAACAGTATGTGAACCATGATTGCCCAGATGTTCAAGCTGGTTTTAGAAAAGGCAGAGGAGCCAGAGATCAAATTGCCAGAGATCAAATTGAGATCATCAAAAAAGCAAAGAGAGTTGCCCAAAAACATCTATTTCTGCTTTATTGACTATGCCAAAGCCTTTGACTGTGTGGATCACAACAAACTGTGGAAAATTCTTCAAGAGATGCGCATACCAGACCACCTGACCTGCCTCCTGAGAAGTCTGTATCTGGGTCAAGAAGCAACACTTAGAAGTGGACATGGAACAACAGACTGGTTCCAAATTGGCAAAGGAGTACGTCAAGGCTGTATGTTGTCACCCTGCTTATTTAACTTATATGCAGAGTACATCATGCGAAATGCTGGACTGGATGAAGCACAAGCTGGGTTCAAGATTGCCAGAAGTAATATCAGTAACCTCAGATACACAAATAACACCACCCTTATGGCAGAAAGCAAAGAACTGAAGAGCCTCTTGATAAAAGTGAAAGAGGAGAGTGAAAAAATTGGTTTAAAACTCAACGTTCAGAAAACTAAGATCATGGCATCTGGTACCCTCACTTCATGGCAAATAGATGGGGAAACAATGGAAACAGTGAGAGACTTTATTTTCTTGGGCTCCAAAATCAGTGCGGATGGTGACTGCAGCCATGAAATTAAAAGACCGCTTGCTCCTTTGAAGAAAAGCTATGACGAACCTAGACAGCATATTAAAAAGCAGAGACATTACTTTGCCAACAAAGGTCCATCTAGTCAAATCTATGGTTTTTCCAGTAGTCATGTATGGATGTGAGAGTTGGACTATAAAGAAAGCTGAGCACTGAAGAATTGATGTTTTTGAACTGTGGTGTTGGAGAAGACTCTTGAGAGTCTCTTGGACTGCAAGGAGATCCAGCCAGTCAATCCTAAAGGAAATCAGTCCTGAATGTTCATTGGAAGGACTGATGCTGCAGCTGAAGCTCCAATGCTTTGGCCACCTGATGCAAAGAATGGACTCATTGGAAAAGACCCTGATGCTAGGAAAGATTGAAGGCAGGAGGAGAAGGGGATGACAGAGGATGAGATGATTGGATGGCATCACTGACTGGATGGACATGTGTTTGTGTAAACTCCGGGAGTTGGTGATGGGCAGTGAAGCCTGGCATGCTGCCGTCCATGGGGTCGCAAATAGTCAGACATGACTGAGCTACTGAACTGAACTGAACACAAGCATCAGGTAGCCTCAGGGTCTAGGTCCTTTTAATGTGCTCCTAATGTACTCGCTCTCCCATCAACCAGAGGTATGGACCCAGTCCCTAAATCTTACTTCAGCCATGCTTCCTTTCAGTTCCTGAACTTGTAAATCTTCAGATAAACATATTCTGCAAGCACTATTATAACTGGTTTTTTACTGCTGACATTAACAGCGTTGTTTGGCTTGGCTGATGTTATCTCTCATTGTTTCCAAGCTATTGAGTACACTTGCTAAATTTGTGTTTTTTCTTATTTACCATTACATTGTTATGTTGAATCCACAATTCATCTAAATGAGTCAGTGATTCACAAGTGTTTCTTCAGAAAGCAGTGATGAAAATAGTGATATAAATGGTCCAACTTAAAATAATGTCATAAATATAATCAACAGGGTCCAAATTAATTTTTACTGTTGAGTCTGTAAATGCCACTACAAGTGAATCTGCTAGTGATGACTTCTGGCAAGTAGTTGAGAAAGCAAAGTTTGAATTGGAACTGTAATGAGCAATATCTGAAAACTGGATTTTATTGGACCTGTGATCTGCTTAAACCCCCTATTAAGTAACTTTGTTAAATAGTGGGATGAAGACATTGAAACTCCTGTCATTTTTCAAATCAGGGTGATCTCCCTGGTAAATTTATCGTGTATATTCAGAGCAAGTATAAAACAATGCTTTCCATTATGTAAATTATGAATTTTATATCTCAAGATAGAGAAAAGACCAACCTGAATACTCATGATCCAAAGTTGCCCTTCCTGTGGCCACACACGCACGCTAAGTCACTTCAGTCGTGTCCAACTCTTTGTGACCCTATGGACTGTAGCCTGCCAGGCTCCTCTGTCCACGACATTTTCCAGGCAAGAATACTGGAGTGGGTGGACATTTCCTTCCTTTCTCCACTCCCGTCAACTCCCCACCCCCACCCCGGGGATCTTTCTGATCCAGGGATTGAAACTGCATCTCTTATATCTCCTGCCTTGACAGGCGGGTTCTTTACCACTAGCACCACCTGGGAAGCCCCTCTTCTGGCCAACACACACATGAATCACATTACTTCTGGAAGCTTGTAAAAGCAAATTCAAAATTGATTATATATATAAAATGCTCAAAGAAAAAGCAGATTCGCGACTGGCAAAAACAATATCATGTACTAGGTTGCTATTTTGCTTTACAGTGAGGCGAAACCACTGAAGTGTCAAGAATGACTCAGTGCTTAGCAAATAGGTAGCACATGGGAAGAGAAGGGCTGACCGACAGCTTGCTCTATTCTAACTGAGACGTGATACTCTGGGAGGAGAGAGGTTTTTGTTCACTAGTGTTTATTTGATGAGCCATGATGTAGCCTGACAAAGTGAGGGGCGTACCTGGAACAGGTTCAACCTGATGCTGATCCACAGTTGGCTGTATTTATAGAAAATAATCCACGGGAAACCACCAAACCACCAGACTGGTTGTGCGTTACAAGAAAAACAACAGCTCTGAGTGTGATTAAATCATGTGGTTTTTCAGCATCATGTGGGAAGAAATGAGCAGTATGTAAAAAACTAGAAGCCTGCTTTTCCATACTGAAATTTGTTCCCTGGTGAGAGGAAAGTTGCCCACATGAATTTGGGGAACAGGGAATGTGATTATAAAAAAAAAAGCCTGACAGTGATAATGTCAGGAAAGACTATTGTGATGACTTCAAATGTCTTGTTCACGTAGTGTACCTTGGTCAAATAATTAGGGTCTTGAACAGGTAAAACATGTCACTTGAAGGCCTGTGTTTAATCATTCATTCTACAACTATGTATTGAGTGCCAGCAATATGCCAAATGGATGGTCAGCCAAAAAGCTCTCTCAAATTTCCGGTCTTTGAGTGACACAGTATACAGATAAATTACCTACATTTCCAAAGTGGCCAGTGTAAATTTTTTTTTTCCCCTTCAAATTGTAAAACAAAGAATATCATTTTCCGTGTACAAAATAACATGTTCAGTGGCCAATAGGATTTGTATAGTCATAGGAATGTAAGTACCTAATGGATCCAGCCAAAATGATACTGTGACTATATTGAGAGAATGGCCATAAGAGGGGTTGAAACTGTACAACTCGGACTGGGACTTGAACCCACATGCCAGGACTCGAATCCAGCCAAAACCCGGATTGGGACTTGAACTCACGCTATTTTAACTGAGATCACACACCTGATTTCAGGACTTAATGAAGCTCAGGTTATTGATACCTCATCCCAGAAAGAATTCAGGAAGAGACAAAGAGATAGGTAAGAAGTGGATTTATTTAGAGAGAAACACACTCCAGAAGGTTAGACCATCTCAGAAGGTGAGAGCGTCACCAGGGTATGGGGTTGTCAGTTTTTATAGAGGTAGGTAATTTCATAGGCTAATGAGTAGGAGGAGTGTTCCAGCTATTTTGAGGAAAGAGTGGGGATTTCTAGGAATTGGGCCCACTTTTGACCTTCATAGTCAGTCTTGGAAATGTCATGGTGCCTGTGGGTATGTCATTTAGCTTGTTGATATGTTACAATCAGCATATAATGAGGCTCAAGGTCTAGTGGAAGTGGACTCATCTGCCATCTTGAATCTATTTGGTTCTAATCAGTTTATATTGTGTCCTTAGGCTATGTCATTCTTTTAAAGGCTGTGCCTTGCCTCCTTCCCTCCTGTTTTAGGATGGGAGTCATGCCTATATGAAAGAAGTAAAAACTCTTCTACTATAGAAGGAAGTCAATAGGTAGGGCCTGAAACTACAAAATCAAGAATATTTGGAGATATCAAGGTAAATACAATCAGTCAAAAGAGTTGAAAAATGTCGCCTCTGGAGATATGGGCTTTGTGGGACTGGGGAACTGCTGTTCTTTGCAACAATTCTTGTATACCAGTTACATTATAGGAGTGTAAACTTTGCTTTCAAATTGTTTTTAACAGTAATGTCATAGAAAATTTGGAAAATACAGAAAATCATAAATAAGATAAAAATCCTACTTTACCCACTTAAATCCCATACAATAGCTTCAAAATGGTTTTAAAACAACTCTAAAACTGCTTTCAAAGAGCTTTTTAAAATCAACAGATGGGTATGTTTATCTTTTTCATTTTTTCAGTGATAACAGGAATGATACCTTGCATGTCAATATTTGAAATCTTTTTTATGTACAAAGAAACATAAAGCTGCCCCACCACCAAAGTAGAGTATCTGTTAAAAACAAGCTGATTAACTACCTGCTTATATGAAAGTAAAACATCATGGCACTAAGTTAGTTTTTTTTAATGCTGGCAGCATTTCTCAAAATTCATCCAATTGAATAATTATGAGTACGATAGGACAGAAATGAGTTCCCTTGTAGAATTGAGGGATCAGTATTTCCTCCAATATGACTTTTCAACTGAGAGAATACCTGCACAACTCAACTTCCTCCTTCCACTCTCCCGCCTTGCCCCACCTCCATTTGTGGACTATTTGGATCCAACAATATTATTGGATCAGTCAAATAGAGGCTCTGAGTTTATAAGCAGTTCACTATTTAGTTTTTCATGTGCAGATAACAATGGTTTAACACACACAGATACACATACACTCATTTCAAATCTAGAGGAAATGAATTGGCTGCCTGCCCTGGGTGGGGCATGGTCCCTTTTAAGCTCCTAGCCCCAGAGACAGGGCCAGGTGATTATGGCATAGCAGGTTGCTGAAAAAAAATGGTCATTTTTTGTTTTGTCTTGTATGCTTGTTTTTAATGGTCTGATGTTTTGGATATTTCTCCATTGAATGTAGGGTCTAAAAACTCAATGAGAGAGGTGTACTCTCAAAACATCCTCAAAGAACAAACCCACTTCCATTGCTCCATGAACTGTTAGAATGCACTAGATAGTCTGGTTATTTTGAAATCTGCTTATGGGCAGGAAGACTGATATCAGGGAATCGGGCTGTTGGCAGCCTTCCTGTCTCCTGATATACTCAAGGCTGACTGCCTTGGTCACATTCTTGCTTTTAGTTCCCTGAGGAAGTGTGTTGAGTTATAGAGAAACTGGCCAGAAAAGATAAAGCCACAGACTGAGTTGTCCTGGGACTCACAAACAAGATTTGGATAGCCTCTGAATGGCCAGGTGCTGAAGCAAATTTTGTCTATGACTTTAAGGATTCATATCTGATTGAGAGTTATTTCCTTACTCTACTATCGCTGGCTCATCTGAAAAATATTCTCTTCTGTATACTCTTTAACAATAGCATGTTTACTGATCTGAGAAGAGTGCTGCTTTCATTTTCCTTTTGTTAAATGACTGGGTGACATTATTATGGACCTTGCCTGCTTCTTTCTGTGCCTTTCTTTGAAAAATGAATGCTTTCTCTCTTGCTCTGGGACTTTCTGGTTACAATACAAGACGACAGCTTCCCAGTCTCCTTTTCCTGGTCCTAGAACCATTAAAATCCAACATTTTTGGAAGGAGGTATGAGGCAGTGTGAGTTTAATTTCTTCAGCGAGGCTATCTACTCCAGACAGAACCAGGGAAATTTGGCTTTATTTTTTATTTAGTTTATTTACTTGTGCAAGGGACTTTCTTCAACCACTGTTCTCCTCCTATGAAGATTACTTTTCTTAAATCCCAGGATACTGTAATTTGAAAAAGAGCTAGATAGCATTGTTAAAGAGGAAAATCATAGGTCCAAAATGGCATCACTTCAGCTAAAGCCCATGAAACCAAACCTAGATCTAATACCTAAACTAATTGCCATTTCCACCTTCACTGCAAATGTAATCTTAATCAACTAATATGTAATTTTCTGGTCAGCATCAATGAGGTAATCTGCCAGCTGGGTCCTCTCCATTCCCTAGAGGAAGAAGAGGCAATCTGCATGATAAAACCCTTGTCATTACCTTTCCCCCAAAAGGAGAGATCCTGGTCTAAGAATAATCCTTTCTTTTCTTTTGCTAATAGTTCCCTTGCCCCACCTTTCTTCTTATAAAAACCTCCCATTTTGTACAACCCCTCTGAGCATGTTTCTAGTTGCTAAATGGGATAAATTGTTAAATAAGGTAAATTAGATCCTCAAATTTACTAGGTTGAATTTTTTTCTAACAATATTATTAGCAATGCTGTGTGCTATTTACAAGTGTCATTATTTTAATATAAACATTAGCAGTATCAGCATAATTTGACATTCTTATCCTTTGCATAAAGGAAAAAATAAACATGGTTTGAAAGAATGAATTGACTAAATTATTCCTTACTAAATTTGGACTTGAAGAAATAGTTCACTAACTGGAGAGTGGATAACTTGCTACTCATGTCTACCTTGCCCCTTCACACTTCCTCATACATGGGTTTCTGCCTTATTAATGGGTCTTACTGTTAGTAATTTTAGAAGATCATAAGGTTTGAATTTTCTGCTTTGGGAATATAAGATGGTCAAAAATTAAAGGCAATATAAAAAGGTGTACCTAATGAGAAATCTTACTCCCCACATCTACCTACCCTTTTCCTCACCCTCAGCCACTTTTTTTGGTGTTGAAGAATAGCAGAATATGCCACTTCAAAATATGCCTCTTTGGCCTAAGATTATTTTCATATAATTATTTTGAGAGGCTGCAGACACAAGAGAAACTCTGAAAGCAGAGTAGAATTTACCCTTTTGTAAGGGACACCTACATTTATAAGGGAAATCTCTCCCTCTCTCTACCTAAAAGAGAAGGATGACTCTAAATCACGAGAAACTCACTGGAGGAGGCACCTGACTTAAATGTGCATAGCAATCTTCTCATAGCAAACTATCAATAGAATGCTAGAGAAAAATTATTCACTCCTCCCCCACAGAGGTTTTGGCAACCCAGATGGGACCCACTGAGATGCTCTACTTGCTTTAGAGCCTGCAGATGGAATCCTGGAAAACTGGAAGAAACCAGTGAAGGGTAAAAATTTTTATGAAAGTCAGCTCTCTGTCTAGTTTTCAGTCAAGAGAGAAAGGTAAAAATTTCACATTGTCCCTTCCTCTCCAAATTCACATTATCAGGAGAAAAACATTTGTAAGAATTAGTTCTTTGTACTGTGATTTTGATTAAAATTTGGTTTGGGGGTACCTATTAGACATTGAACTTTTCCTTCCCAGGGACAGCCATTTTTCTCCTGTTTGTCTCACTGTATATTCTGAGAACTTAGCTTGGCTTTCTTTGTGTCCAGGGCATGGAGATTTTTGGTTCTGCATATTCAAGTGGCTCAACTGTCAGGTTAGGGGCACTGAAAATATGGCCAGACAAATTGTGGATTGTATTCCATTTGCAGCTAGCATGTTACTGACTTGCCAGCTCTCTTTCTTTTGGTTATCTTTGGACATGGCCCTAGATCTTGGGAGGGTAGTATCTTTTTCACTCTCTATGGGGATACCTTTTGCATCCATGGATAAGCTATAAAGGGCTAATTGGTTTTGGTTTTGAGTCATTTGACAGATATGCCTTTGGTGGATTAGTTACTAAGTCATGTCTGACTCTTGCCACCCCATGGACTATAGCCTGCCAGGCTCCTCTGTCCAAGGGATTTTCTAGGCAAGAATACTGGAGTGGATTACCATTTCCTTCTCCAGGGGATCTTCCCAACCTAGGGATTGAACCCACATCTCCTGCACTGCAGGTAGATTCTTTAACAACCAGGAAAGCCCAGATATGCCTTTAGTTTAAAAGAAAAAGGAAAGAAAAAAGGTTGTGTGATACTTCTAGGGATATTTACTATTTGTCTTGACTGAAAGTGATAAGATGTTTGATAGAATTTCTTTTAAGTAACTCTATGGTCAAAATTTGGCTACATTGGAAGCTGATATTCAGTTTGATAGGAACGGTTTTTTTTAGATCTCCTGTCCTAAGATAGGAATCTTTTGATTTCCATCTTAGTTGGAAATCTTCCTGATGTAAAGGAGCAAATTGAAAAGAAAATAGTGGGATCAGCCCCTTATATCACTCAGATTGCATCCCAATTATTTGAAGAATTAAAAACAACTCTTACTTAAGCCAGAAAGATAAAGACCAATACAGTATACTAACGCATATATATGGAATTTAGAAAGATGGTAACGAGAACCCTATATGCAAAACAGAAAAAGAGACACAGATGTACAGAACAGAATTTTGGACTCTGTGGGAGAAGGTGAGGGTGGGATGTTTCGAGAGAACAGCATCGAAACATGTATATTATCTAGGGTGAAGCAGATCACCAGCCCAGGTTGGATGCATGAGACAAGTGCTCGGGGCTGGTGCACTGGCTTCGAAGACCCAGAGGGATTGGGTGGAGAGGGAGGTGGGAGGGGGATCGGGATAGGGAATACATGTAAATCCATGGCTGATTCATGTCAATGTATGACAAAAACCACTACAATATTGTAAAGTAATTAGCCTCCAATGAATAAAAATAAATGGAAAAAAAAAACTCTTCTTGTCTTACTAATTGAGTTTTTATAAGAACAGAAATGCAACTCTAAAAGCAATTTAAAGCCCATCTGTCCTTTTTACCAAACCCAAACCCTCCCTTATTCACCTCAAAAGGCTTGTAGATATTGTAAAAGATGTGGACTTAGGAAACAAAATCCTTCTTGGAGAAACTTACATCCTTCTTCTGTGCCTTTGAGATGTAAATATTCTGCCTCATTTTCTCTAGGAACCCAGAGCCATTTTTTTGAAATACAAACTACAGGGAGGTAATTCTTAAAAGAAGGGCAAAAAAAAAGGGAGGGGGGGGGGAAGTTGTTTGGATATCAAGGAATGAAAATCTTAAAAATCTCTATTAATGTT
The DNA here is from genome assembly GCF_019320065.1 of Cervus canadensis. NCBI lineage: Eukaryota > Metazoa > Chordata > Mammalia > Artiodactyla > Cervidae > Cervus > Cervus canadensis. Next base: position 42,408,395 of record NC_057419.1, read on the forward strand.
ATTGTTGTTCTGTTACTCAGTCATGTCAGATTCTTTGTGACCCCAAAGACTGCAGCATGCCAGGCTTCCCTGTCCTTCACAATCTTCTGGAGCTTGCTCAAACTAATGTCCATTGAGTCAAAGTTAGTAAAAACTTTAGCCATCTGGGCAGTAACTTATGCTATCCATCGGAAGCACAGTCTGGACCCAGTTGTTCTTTATTTTTAATTTAATTTTTTTAAATTGGGGGATAACTACTTTACAATATTGTGTTGAATTCTTTCATAGATCAACATGAATCAGCCATAGGTAAAACATATGTCCCTTCCCTCTTGAACCTCTCTTCCACCTCCCACCCTTTACATACCTCTAGGTTGTCACACCCTAGATTTGAGCTCCCTGAGTCACACCCAACTGTTCTTTTATAAACTAGTGAGTTTTGCATTGTTTTCCACATCTACCGGCTAAAATTTTGGAATAAAAGCTATAAGATCTCTGCATCTGTCTTTATGTTTCTATAGATCATATTTATATATGTTATAGATGTGTGATTTTTCCACCTCTGTATGGTATTGCCAAAATTAATTTGTAAAGAGCTTTATTTTTTAAGAAAATAAAGAAAAGAAATGTTTTAAAGAAAAAAATGTATAAATTAAGTATTCTTAAAATTTTTAAAAATATAGATACTGATCCAATGTTTTTTAAGTTCATGGGGTCTGGGACAATCTTAGGTAAATAAAAACTAGTTTAAGTCTGTTGACTTTACTTAAATAGGCATGTTTTCAGAGTTATCAGCATTTAATATAATGCAGACATGGGACTTTTATTCTACCCAAGTTCACTGGTAAAATAAGTTCATGTCATCCTTATTACAGAATTTATCAGCCAGAAACAGAAAAAACTTAAGATGATGGTTATCTGTTCAATGTCTCATGAAATTTTCATGAGTAATCTAAATATAAGTATTAAGAACAAGTGAATTAAACAGATGCAATTAAGATAAAAGATTATAAATAAACTTTTCAACAATAATTACATTTTATGGTATGTCTTCTTAAAAATAGTTTCTAAAATCTTTTTGGTAACTTGAAACTTTAGAGTGACACTAAGTTAAGTTAAATAATGGATGTTCATTGAGTAAATAGATTATTTCCAAATAAGATTAAATATTGAAATACTAATTATTGAACACAGGTTTATCTACTTTGATTTTTTGCAAAGAAATGAAAGATATTTGAGTTTTTCAGTAAATGTGTTTTGCAACTCATTGAAGAATTTACTATGAGGAAGAACATGCTTCTAGAAACTATGAAATGTATTTGCAATTTTGCCATCTACAAAATGCTGGTGTAACAGTTCACAAGTGCTTACTAAGTTTTCACTAGCAATTACATTTCTAAGGCTTAAGAATTGTAATTTGTATACGTAATTAAATCTACTAGAAATATAGGCATAGCTTGTTTTATTGTGCTTTGCTTAATTGTTCTTCTCAGCACTTTTTTTCCCTTCAAATTGAAGGTTTATGGCAATCCTGCATCAAGCAAGTCTATTGGTGCCATTTTTCTAACAGCTTTCTCTCACTTCATGTCTCCATATCACATTTTAATAGTTTTCACAGCATTTCAAACTTTTTCATTATTATTATTTTTGTTATAGTGATCAGTGAACAGTGATCTTTGGTGTTACTATTGTATCTATTTTGGGGAACCACATATCAACAATGAGCCTAATCTATAATCGTTGTGTATGTTCTGACTGTTCCATCAACCAGCCATTCCCCCATCTCTCTCCTTCTCCTTGGTCTTCCCCATAACCTGAGACACAACAATATTGAAATAGGGACAATTAATAACCCTAAGTGTTCAACTGAAAGAAAGAGTCACACAGCTCTCACTTTAAATCAAAAGCTAGAAATAATTAAGCATAGTTGAAAGCTGAGATAGGCCAAAAGTTAGGCCTCTTGTACCAAACAGTTAGCCAAGTTGTGAATACAATGGAAAAGTTCTTGAAGGAAATTAAAAGTACTATTCCAGTGAACACACAAATGGTAAGAAAGCTAAATAGAGTCATTGCTAATATAGAGAAAGTTCTAGAGGTCTGGAGAGAAGATCAGATCAGCCACAACATTCCCTTAAGCTAAAGCATAACCCAAAGCAAGGCCTTAACTCTCTTCAATTCTATAAAGCTGACAGCAGGTAAGGAAGCTGCAGAAGAAAAGTTTGAAGCTAGCAGAGGTTGGTTCCTGAAGTTTAAGAAATGAAGCCATCTCTGTTACAAAGAATGCAAGGTGAAAACCAAGTGTTAATGTAGAAGCTGCAGCAAGTTATCCAGAAAATCTATCTAAAATAATGAATTAATAAAGGTGGCTACACTAAACAACAACAACCAGGCTTCCCTGGTGGCTCAGACGGTAAAGAAGCTGCCTGCAACGTAGGAGACCTGGGTTCGATCCTTGAATCAGGAAGATCCCCTGGCGAAGGGAATGGCAACCCACTCCAGTATTCTTGCCTAGAAAATTTCATGGACAGAGGAACTTGGTGGGCTACAGTCCATACGGTCACAAAGAGTTGGACACAACTGAGCAACTAACACACACTAAACAACAGATTTTCAATGTATAAGAAACAGCTTTTTCTCAGAGGGTGCCATCTAGAACTTTCATAGCTTGAGAAGAGAAATCAAGTGTATCTATACAATGCAATATTACTCAGCTATGCAAAAAAAAATGAATTTTTGATATATGTTACAACATGGATAAACCTAGAAAACATTATGTTAGGTGAAATAAATCAGATGCAAAAGGTCAAATATTACATGACTCCATTTATGAGGTACCTATAACAGGAAACTTCATAGAGACAGAAAGTAGAATAGAGGTAGCCAGGGGCTGAGGGGAAGAGGAATGAGAAATTATTGTTTGATGATTACAGAGTTCCTGTTTGAGGTGATGAAAAAGTTTTAGAAATACATAGTGGTGATGGCTGTACAACCTTGTGAACGTAATTAATGCCAGTGAATTATGCTCTTAAGATCACCAAAATGGGAATTTTAATTATATATATATATATGTGTGTGTATTTACCACACCACAGTTTTAAAAATTAATGATGCAATATACTAAAAAACACTGAATTGTACACTTTAAATGGTATAAAATATTATACCATTTAACACTTTAAATGGCACACATAAGTTGTATAATATGAGTTATATCTCAATAAAGCTGCTTTTTAAAAAAGAAAAAATGAGCACATTGTTCAGCATCTTGCTGTTTTACTTTTAACAATATATCCTAGCAAACTTTCCAAATCAGAACATAGATAAATTCCTTGTTCTTATTATTTTATTTACTTATTTATTATAGCTATGGTTGTGCAGATATACTATGGTTTATTAAGCAGTCCTCTAAGACTGGACACATGGGTTGTTTCCAATCTTTTGCTGTTCCAGAGAGTGCTACAGTGAATGTTTGTACACTCATGTGACTGCATCCTGTGAACATATCAAGTCTAATCGTATTACTTATGAATTTTAACTAATCTCTTAAGTGAGAATTATAATGTCCAGTTAGTATAATTAAGGTTGAGAGTTTTTTGTGTGCTTTAGGGCCATTCATATTTCTTTTTTCTGTGAATTGTGTGCGGGCTTGTTGCTATTCTACTGGGGTGGTTGGTCTTTTTTAAATTCCCTTTTTAAGGAACTTTTATATATTAGGAAAGTTAGTCGTTTGTCTTCAATAAAAATTACAAACATTATTCTCAATTTGTAATTTGTCTTTTGATTTTGCTTATTTTTTATGCTTAAATTTTAATTTTTATATAGTCAAATTTCAAATTTTGAGTCATTCATAAAAGGTCATCCCTGCTGCAAAGTTATAAAGGAATTTGCCCAGTTTTCTTCAGTTTTAATTATTTTAATTTTTATATCTAAATAATTAAATGGAGTTGATCCAGGCACATATTGTAAAGTATGGATTCAGCTGTATCTTTTTCCAGATGTCAGATATCAACTTTAGTTGTTTCAACAACAGATTTTAAAATGAAGTTCATATTTACCTGAATACTTGAAATTCCATCTTTATTGTATACTCAGTTCTGATATATATTGTTTTTGTTTTGGATTTTTTTTTTTTTTTTTTTTTTGCCATGCCCTGTGGCTTGTGAGATCTTAGTTCTACAACCAGGGACTGTACCCGGGCCATGGCAGTGAAAATGCTACATCCTATTGTTACCTCATCATCAACCAATCAGAGAACTGTGCAGGAGCTGATCACTTGCCTTGGGACTCCTCCTCCCTCCCCTTGTTGCTATTGTTCAGGGGCTCAGTCGCGTCCGACTCTTTGTGACCCCATGAACTGCAGCACGCTAGGCCCCCCTGTCCATCACCATCTCCCGGAGCCTGCTCAAACTCATGTCCATTGAGTCGGTGGTGCCATCCAACAGTCTCATCCTCTGTTGTCCCCTTCTCCTCCTGCCTTCAATCTTTCTCAGCATCAGGGTCTTTTCTAATGAGTTAGTTCTTCACATCAGGTGGCCAAAGTATTGGAGCTTCAGCTTTAGCATCAGTCCTTCCAATGAATAGTCAAGGTTGATTTCCTTTAGGTTTGACTGGTTTGATCTCTTTGCAGTCCAAGGGACTCTCAAGAGTCTTCTTCAGCACCACAGTTCAAAAGCATCAATTCTTCAGCGATCAGCTTTCTTTATGGTCCAACCCTCCCCTTACCTTTAAAAATGCTTTGCTGAGCCCCACTGGGGTGTTCAAGCTTTCTGAGTATTAGTTGTCCTACTACTTGTGTGGCAACTTAAATGCTGCACTTTCTTTTACCAAAACCTGGTGAAACTGCATTTCAGACTGACACTGGACATCACATGCCAGGACTTGAACACAGCCAAACCCAGATTGGGACTTGAACCCACGGTCTTTTAACTGAGATCACACCTGGTCTCAGGACTTACTAAAGCTCAGATTCTTGATGTCTCATCTCAGAAAGAACTCAGGGAGAAACAAAGTGATAGGTAAGAAGTTGATTTACTTAGAGAAAAACACACCCCACAGACAGAGTGTGGGCTAGCTCAGAAGGCGAAAGCAGCTCCAGGATATGGGATTGTCAGTTTTTATGGGGCTGAGTAATTTCCTAGGCTAATTAGTGGGAACAGTATTCCAGCTATTTGGGGGAACGGGTGGGGATTTCCAGTAATTGAGCCACTGCCCACTTTTTCACCTTTATGGTTGGCCTTGGAACTGTCATGGTGCCTGTGGGTGTGCCATTTAGCTTGTTGATGTGTATATAATGAGGCTCAAGGTCTAGTGGAAGTTGACTGTCTTTCAACTTGGATCTATTTGGTTCTAATCAGTTTATGTCATGTCCTTGAACTATGTCATTCTTTTAAAATTTGTGACTTGCCCCAGTCCCTCCTGTTTCACCCATGTCAGTAGTTTAGTTTTACTGGGCATAGGTGAGCAGACCCAAGTTTGGTTTGGTAACACTATCTTATAAAACATTTAGCTCTCAAACAAGCAGGATTCTGTGGGGCCCTCCCTGGTACAAATCCTTATCATGTCCCTCATTTCTTGTTTATAGGAAATAGGCTTCATTCAGCCCCCTTGACCTTCCCTGACCTCCAAAGGGCAGATTCAAACATTTGCTAATCAGGGAAGGAAAGTGATACAGAAACAAGGGAGGAGACATCAAGAGATAATAGTGCAGGACTTCCTTGGTGGTCCAGTGGTAAAGAATTCATTTGCCAGTGCAGGAGACAGGAGTTTGATCCCTACTCTGGGAAGATTCCACATGCCAACAGAGGGGGTGGGGGGCAGGCAACTAAGCCTGTGTGCCACAACTACTGAACCCATGCTCTGCAGCCTGAGGGCCACAACTACGGAGTTCATGTGCTACAACTACTGAAGTCCCTGGGCTCTAGAGCCCATACTCCATGACAAGAGAAACCACCGCAATGAGAAGCCTTTGCATTGCAACTAGAGTAGTCCCTGCTTGCTGCAACTAGAAAAAACCTGCAGGTAGCAATGAAGACCCAGCACAGGCAAAAATAAAAATATGTTTTAAAAAAATCAACTTCTGTACATCTGTCTCTTTTTCTGTTTTGCATGTTGGGTTATCGTTACCATCTTTTAAAATTCCATATATATGCATTAGTATACTGTATTGGTCTTTATCTTTCTGGCTTACTTCACTCTGTATAATGGGCTCCAGTTTCATTCATCTCATTAGAACTGATTCAAATGAATTCTTTTTAGTGGCTGAGTACAGACTTTGGGACTCTGTGGGAGAAGGCGAGGGTGGGATGTTCTGAGAGAATAGCACTGAAACAAGTACACTGTCAAGGGTGAAACAGACCACCAGCCCAGGTTGGATGCATGAGACAAGTGCTAGGGGCTGGTGCTCTGGGAAGATCCAGAGGGATGGGATGGGGAGGGAGGTGGGAGGGGGGATCGGGATGGGGAATACATGTAAATCCATGGATGATTCATGTCAATGTATGGCAAAACCCACTACAATATTGTAAAGTAATTAGCCTCCAACTAATAAAATAAATGGGGAAAAAAAATTAAAAAAATTAAAAAATAAAAAAATCAACTTAAAAAAATAGTGCAGGCTTGGGGCAGGGTCCTGATTCCTCCTCAAGGAATACACACAACAATACTTTGAGTTCTGCAGGAATTAAGGCTCCCACCCAGGTGGAGTATAGTAACTTCAGGTAACTTTTGCCTATAAAAACTTTTCCCCTAAAACTGAAACCATGCACCTCTGATTGGGAGTCGAACCCAGTCTAAACCCAGATTGGGACTTGAACCTATAGTCTTTTAATTAGAATCACTCACCTGGTATCTGGACTTACTGAGGCTCAGGCTCTTTCTGTCTTGGCACAGAAAGAATTCAGTGAGAGGCAAAATGATAGGTAAGAAGTAGATTTATTAATATAGGACACTTCTGAGAGATGCAAGTGGGCAGGGAGCAGGCTCTACCCTAAGGATTAAGTGGGTTATATTTTTATAATCAAAGGAAAGTGGGTTTGGGGAAAAAGGCTGTTTCTTCCTTATTCTTCAAGTAGACGTCAGGCTTACATCACTAGCTCCTTCTTCACATTGAGCAGAAGAGTGTCTGATCCTTTGAGGTCACACTAGGACAATCATAGTGCTTATTCAAATCATCAGAAGGGTGGTAACATTTTTTTTTTTTCATTTAATGACCTGGGGCATATCTCATGCTCTTGTTTATGACTCCATAGTTAAGCAAGCCAGCTTCATTCCAATAGCTTTCTTGAGGGATCGTTAATTTACAGTGGTCTTCCAAAGTTCTCTATGTTCCCCTCTATCTATAATCCCATTTGGACTTCTACAACTACCTGTATAACTATCTTCTTCTATCTCTATCAAAACTATCAGGAAGTTTGAGGGTTTTGAGCACAAGCCACCTTCTCTCCTTGTATAGCCCTGCAATAAAACTTCCTTTCTCTAAATTCTGATGTTTCAGTTTGTTTGGCCTCACTGTGTGTGGGGCACAGGAATTTGTGTTCAGCAATAGCCAACAGGCTAGAATCAAGTTTGCAACATAATCTACTCCATTTTATCAAGTCTGCATTTTTTAGCAGAAATTGAATAAATCACTTGCAATTGGGCTTCCCTTGTGGCTCAGCTGGCGAAGAATCTGCCTGCAATGCGGGAGACCTGGGTTCAATCCCTGGGTTGGGAAGATGCCCTGGAGAAGGGAAAGGCTACCCACTCCAGTATTCTGGCCTGAAAAACCCCATGGACTATACAGTGGGATCACAAAGAGTCAGACACGACTGAGAGACTTTCACTTTCACTTCACAGTGGGTAGGTAAGACACCAGTATTCACAATGAAAATGCTTATTAGTGCTGACTGAAAAAAAAAAAACCTATTCAAAATGGGAATTAATTAAAAAAATCAGGAGGATCACAGCACCTTTTAAAGTCTGTGTACACAATTTACACATTAAACCACTCATCACTGACCCAACAAAATAACAGCTTTTTGATACTGGGAAAGAAAAAACTCACACTAGTAAACTAAATTATACAACTAACTTGGTTGAGGTAATGGCAAGGGCATATCACTGTAAGAAAACAAAAGGAAGAGCGATAAAAAGTAGTTCCTTCTCAACCCTTAAGTGCGCTACAGAAATGATTGCCTTTAATTCATTTTTGGACATGTTCTGGATGCATTTTGGATTCAAAAGTCTATTTTTTGGCATCTTAAGAGCAGTGTTTTGTTTCCATTTTCTCCGTCTTTTCTCCATAATCATTTGGTGCTAAATATCATTGCCTTGACAGGAAAGTGACTTCTTTCTGTAGTTGGCAGATAGTGCTAGAAGTAGGTGAACATGTTTGGATGTCATTGGCCCAGTCAATCCTCTTCCAATTTGTAATTTTGCTCTTCCAGTTTGTAATTTTCCTTTCTCTTCTTTTAGTGGCCCATCATTTGCTATTTTTCTTATTTGTTAGCACCTCATTGGGAGTGGGGAGGCAATGGGGTGAAACTAGTGTATGAACTCAAACGTGTTAACTCTTGGAAAAAATTTCAGTGAAGACCTCTGAAGTTATGTCCCTTAAAATTATTTTGTTTCCAAAACATGTAATTGTGGAGCCCTATACCTTCCGCTGGGAGGGATTGGGGGCAGGAGGAGAAAGGGACGACAGAGGATGAGATGGTTGGATGGCATCACCGACTTGATGGACATGGGTTTGAGTAAACTCTGGGAGTTGGTGATGGATAGGGAGGCCTGGCGTGCTGCGATTCACAGGGTCGCAAAGAGTAGGACACGACTGAGCAACTGAACTGAACTGAACTGAACTGTACCTTCCCTTGTGGCTCAGCTGGTAAACAATCTGCCTGCAATGCAGTAGATCTGGGTTCGATCCCTGGGTTGGGAAGATGCCCTGGAGAAGGGAAAGGCTACCCACTCGAGTATTCTGGCCTGGAGAATTCCATGAACTGTATAGTCCATGGGGTCGCAAAGAGTCGGATATGACTGAGCAACTTTCACTTTCACTTTCATACCAAGGTCACAGGTGTGGAGCCCTGTACCAATGTTACAGAATAAAAATCTCTGGAACTGCCCAAAGCCCATAGCAACTGTTGCCCTGAGCCTCCAGATCTAAACCAGCCAGTTCCCTGACCCCGAAGTAGGTGAAATACTTACTGGATTACCCACCCTACAGCATCCTAAAGTGAAAGTGAAAGTTGCTTAGTCCTGTTGGACTCTAGTCCATGGAATTCTCCAGGCCAGAATACTGGAGTGGGTAGCCTTTCCCTTCTCCAGGGCATCTTCCCAACCCAGGGACTGAACCCAGGCCTCCCACACTGCGGGCAGATTCTTTACCAGCTGAGCTACAAGGGAAGCCCCTATGGCATCCTAACCAATAACCTAATACCATCCTTCTAGTAGGAATTTCCTATCTTGAGACTATAAAAATTGGCTGCTAGCCTGCGAAAGGGTTGGGCTCTCCCTCGAGCCGGCATGTGTTGTAATAGTGTGTCCCTCTCTAGTAAACTTTATTCATCTCTCATTCAGCCTCTTGGCTGGAAATTCTTTTCCAATCCGCGCATGGCCCACCACAGTAATCTCACACAAAGTGAAGATTAATATCTCCAGCCAGTCTTAGAATTGTATTTTGAGGCGCACAGGCTGAGGAACTTGAGAGACATCAACCCTTGCATTTAAAGCACCAGGACTTGAAAAGCCACGTACAATTATGTAAGTTAATATTTTAAGTAAAGCAGCTTCTACCAGGATTTCTTATTTTTCTTCATTTCCATATTCTCAGAATAAGAATACTGATAGGGTTGTTTCAAATGTACTGCGAATGCGGGTGCAACGTAAGTTCAAAACAAGTTTCGGGGCCGGTTTATGTGAACCTGAGTTAGCTGCTTGGTTTTCAACATGGTTTCTCATTCAACAGAATCCCGTGAGGCTTCTTGGGTGAAGAACTTATCCTCGTTCCTTTGTCAGATTTAAATATGATGCTTAAAAATTATGTCCTCTTGAGTAACTCGTGTCAGGTCAGTACCTGGGCTTCCCTCTTCCTCCCTCAGGTTCCTGGCAGGAAACGCGTGGAGAAAATGAAAAGGTTCCAATTCCCAGCAGCAGCGCGTTAGAAAAATTTTCCATCTGTTAGTGAGCCTTTGACTGCTTGAAAAGTGTGGTTTGAAAGAGGGGTTCTCTTATCTCTTTTTAAAAGCCTCTTTCTGGTACCGTGTTACAAATAGCAAGCTGGTTTTCGTTTAACCACCGTGTGACGCCCCCTCCTCTCCAGCTCTGAGGCCCTTTGAAACAAAATACCAAAAGTTAGCTTCTGGAAATTCTCGAGGGGGAGGGGTGGGAAACCAGAGTTGCGGAGGGCAACTGACTACAACTCCCACAAATCCTTGCGGGCTGGTATCCAACCTGTCTCCCCCCTCCCCCCTCCTCGCGCCCCTCTGCCCTGCGCTTGCGCGGAAGGCCCTGCGCTTAGAGGAGGGGGCGGGGACAGGACTCTGCGCCTGGAGGAAAAAGAGGAGGAGATAAAAAAGAGACCATAGACTTCCACCTGGGCCTAGAGCGGTTTTTAAAGTAGGGGCGAGAGGCGGGCGGGTTGGGACCGCCTCAGTACAGGCCGCCGGCGGTATCATGGCGACCCGGAACCCCCCTCCCCAAGGTGAGCGGCCGGGGCCCGAAGTAGTATCTTAGAGGCGGCTCACAACTCTTGACCTTGCTTCGGGCTCGCCTCTTCCTTCTCCTGTCCCAGGGATCCTGGGGGCTCTGTTTTCTTGAGGCAACCTCTTTGAGCACCCCTTTTAGACTAGACCTCCCCTCCCCTTCTTGGACCCTCCCCTCAACACAGCCCCACCTGTCTTACCTTCACCTCTCTTCCTATCCGTCTTCTAACGTTTAAGTCTTGCTCTTGAAGTCATTTCTTCTTGCTGGGCCTCTAGCCGGTTCGGCCAGTGGAAGACCCCCTTTTCCTCCCACTGATGAAAATGAACCCTGCACTGACCCTGAACCTGAGATTTGGGGGTGACCCTTCATGCTGTGAAACTGACCTACCCGCCGAGATTGGGGGAGACCCTGCTGTGAAACTGAGCCACCCCTACAGAGATTTGGGGTAGGGGTGTAACTGCTCAGCTGTGTAACTGACGTTGCCCCCCAGGCCTGTGTCTAGCTCTTTGGGAAGGGGATGCTAGGCCCTTTACTCTCCAGGCCCTAAGTCTCAGGGATTGGGTTTAAGAAACTGTCTATATCTGGGCGTTTTTAGGTGTATGCCAGTGTAACAATGAATTTTAACAGATGAAAATGTACACGACATTTTTAACTTTCAGTTGACTGTAAATGTGTTGCTTTCGTTTTCTGCTTTCAAGAATATGAAAGTGATGATGATTCTTACGAAGTGTTGGATTTAACTGAGTATGCCAGAAGACACCACTGGTGGAATCGAGTGTTTGGCCACAGTTCCGGACCTATGGTAGAAAAATACTCGGTAGCCACCCAGATTGTAATGGGTGGAGTGAGTGGCTGGTGAGAACATCCTTTTTTTGTTACATTTCACTGGGAGCCTTACTGCTGCCCTTTTGTATCTGGGCCAACTAGTACTCAGTCAGTGGTTTTACAATGTTAATCCCAGAAGAGCTGTACCTTGAGACTTTTCTCGGTGATATGATTAGTGTAATCTACACTCAGACTCTTTGCTGGGTTTTGGTGATCATCCTCCTCCTCATCCTTCCTTTGATTTTTTTTTTTTTTTTGCCTACTTTCCCCCTTCTCAGATTTAGCAGATGTAGTGGATCTGATTCAGTGCCAGTGGGTAAAGAGGGAAAAACATAGAAGAGAAGAATTAATTATATGTAAATAATTTTTACTTGTTTAGTTGAAAACCCTGTGAGAACTCCCACAGTAAAACTAATCTCCAGGATTATCAGCCCTGTGCAAAGCAGTGTAAAAATTACTGATTATGATACAGATGGTTCTGTTAATTTTTGTGGGCCAATTTAAATTATGATAATACTTTGAAGAAGAAGAGTTGTAGAACATTGGGTCTTTGTTGGAATTACCCAGTGATAATACTGTGGAGTACATTAAGGGGGAGAGGTTAATAAGTATTAACCTCACCGGTTAACATTTCAGATCACATGATTGTATAATTGCTACTGTAGATCTAATTCTGTTATTCTTAGACTGAAAAGATTAGCCAAATAACAAGGGTCAGAAAGAAGTTTGACCTTTTATTTTGAAAATATTCATCACCCTAGAGAATTTCTGAAGCTAGTGGGTGTGCTTAACCTGTGAGTAATCATTTTTTTTCTTAGATTCTAGGTTAAATTCATCTTATTCATTAATTTAAATATTTACATATTTAAACTCGATAAGTATAAAGTGTTTTTTTAAATTTGTGTTTTATTTGCGCCTTGGAACAATGGTGCACTCTTTTATGCCTTTTTTTAACGCCTTTTTAAAAATAAATGCCATTTTATGGTAGAGACACTCAGAAGATTGTGTGATGAAGAGGTACAGTATTTATTCATGATGTGTACTTATTAGTACTGCTTATGAAAAAAGCCTGCAGTTAAGAGAGATGCCTGGTCAGAGCCTTGGTTATTCAGATGATTCTTCTCAAGCTGGTTATACTTTGATGCCCACAATTCAGAGCCTGGTCTTCTACTAAATAAACTCACAGTCTGGTGCCTTGGGTGATTGGTTAATGTGAGTCCAGGCCTAAAGCCCCATCTTGAAAGAGGCTAAAAAATAATTGAGCAGTAGAATTAAATCATTGTGTGTTTTCTCCTTGTAGGCCAAACTTGGTGAGAAGCCCCATAATTGGAAGAAGTTTGCTTGGAAAGGCTAGAGACAGAACAGGACATTAGTAGATTGATTTTAGTTTCTCATGCCATCAAGCAAAGGATAGACATGCTTGTGGAGCACAGTCCCCAGGATACTGTTAAGACCTGGCTGCTGCTTGGCTCCTTTGCTCGCTTTTCTGAGTCTTTGTTGCTGTCCCCTCTACTGAGGGACACACATGTTTGGACTTATAGCCAGGTGTTGGTCCAAGAGCTGTGTAATAGGACTCATATTATACAGGTGATTTGTTGCAATGACTTTAGATTCAGTGTAATAAACATTTGCAATTTTTTAGAGTGTAAAAGTGATGTCCTACTGTGGCATATGTTAAGGAGGAATGGTTAATAAGATGGTAGCTAGTTAACAATTCAGACCAATTCAGGGCTTGATTGGGAAGCTGAGGAAATTTATGTTTAGCTGTAGGTAGCTATAGGTTCTTGATCATAATAAGAAACTAAAACTGACAGCCGGATGGGTGGCTGCTAGGTGAGATGGGAGGTGTGAAGATCAGCCAGAGGGTCGTTAGTGTGATCTGGAAGCAAGGTAGTGATGCTTTTGAGGATGAAAAGAAGACAATCAAATAATGTTTTGGAGAAACGCGGGTGTATAGAATTGGCCATCAGTTGGACCCCAGAGGCGATGAAGAAGGCAGTCTGAGATGAGCATGGGGTGAGAAGCCTTGAGAATAGTGCCATCATTTAGAAATTGGGACTTTAGCAAACAGGTAGTTTGGTTGGAAAGATGGTGTTTGCTTTGGGACATTTTGAATATGTGGTTCTGGGTGGCAAGAGAAGCTCGTCATGTGATTGGAAATGTACATTTTCCATTTATGATGGTGTATTAGTTTCCTCAGGCTGTTATAACAAAGCACCACAGCTAGGTAACTTAAAATGAGAGAAACTTATTCTCTCACAGGTCTGGAGACTAGAAGTTTGAAAAGTGTCAGGAGGGTTGGTTCTTTCTTGGAGGCTCAGGGAGAATTTGTTCCATGTTTCTCTCCCATCTTCTGGTGGTTGCCAACAATCCCTGACATTCCTTGACTTGTAGACGTGTGTGCTCAGTTGCTAGGTCATGTCCAACTCTTCACGACCCCATGGACTGTAGCCTACCAGGCTCCTCTTGTCCATGGGGTTTTCCAGGCAAGAATACTGGGGTGGGTTGCCATTTCCTCCTCTAGGGAGTCGTCTCAATTTTGCCTCTGCCATTAAATGGCTCTCTTCCTTCTGTGTGTCTCTGTGACATATTGGATTTGGGGCCCACCCTACTCCAGTATAACCTCATCTGAATTAACTGCTTTTGCAATGAATTTACTCCAAATAAGGCCACATTCTGAGGTTCTAGGAAGGTCATAGATTTCAGGGGTGACACAATTCAACACAGTACAGAAGGCTGGCGTTGGAAATCTGAGATTCCTTTGTACATTGGATCTGGAATGCTGACAGGAATAATGAACTCACTGAAGGAGAGAATCAAAAAAGAAGTATGGGTTAACATCCTTATAGGATAGATGAGACAAAACAGGTTTAATACAGAGATAGAAATAGATAAGGGAGCCATGAGAAATGTGGGCCGAAGTATAGTCGTGAAGGTGGACCTCTTGCTGGACCTTAAAGGGTAGAAAAGTTTTAGATATTAGATAGATGGAGCTAGGTAGAAACCCCAAGAAATGGGGATTAATAGCTTGAGCAAGAGTGGTGACCTGTTTGGAAACTGATTGGACTGGAGCAGAAGGTTTGGGTAGAGTGAGAGTTGGCCAGATGTGTGGAATATCTTGACTACATTAAAAAAAAGCCCCACAAAACTAAGCATTTTGTTATGAGGAATTTCAACTTAATACAACTGTAGAAGGAAGAGTATAATGAACCCTTGAGTACTCAACATTCAGTTTCAGTAGCCAGTCTTTCCCCTGTCAATTCCCTTCTTCTCTTCATCCCTTATTTTGAAGCACATCTCAGACAATTTAGACTATGCAGTTTTGACTAGTCTGTATAACTGAAAGGAAACATTGAGGGTTTCTGAGCAGGTGCGGAACATGGTCAAAAGAACTGGTTAAGATTTTATTAAGAAATTTTTAATAATAATTTTTATTATAATTTTTTTAAAAATAATTTTTTAAATAAGTTAAGATTTTGTTAGGAAAGCAATGAAAACTAGAAGAGAGAGAGAGTTGAGTACATCATTGATTGTCTTCTGTTTTCATCCTTTGCCATTTCTTCCACTAAAGGTGTGCGGGATTTTTGTTCCAGAAAGTTGGAAAACTTGCAGCAACTGCAGTAGGTGGTGGCTTTCTTCTCCTTCAGGTATGTCAGAGCTTTCAGTCCTTGCCTCTGCTTAACAAATAAACATTTCATCAACAGCATAACCTGTTCATACTGACAATTTAAAACATATATTTAAAGTTCACACACATTCATACACAATATATGAAAATCAAAAAGTCTCTTTCCTTCCCTGTTCCTAGTCATTTTTCCTTCCTGGAGGAAATTGCTGTTAGCAATTTCTAACATGTTTTTTAAAACTAGGAAACCATAATAATATAGAAAGTGGAAAATTGGTCTTCAAAAATAATTCATAATCCTATTTCTGAGGCAAGTTGATTTGAAATTTTAGTCCTGTTTATGTTCCTCTAAGTATAAGGTTCAAAAACGCTTTGCTCTTAGAGGTTGTTTATCAGGATATTATCTGGCATTCATGTCTGTTTGGCATATATTTTCCCCAAAATATCATTCCCTGAAGATCAAATATAATAAATCCTAAAATTGAAAAATCTCTGGGAATGCATGTTAGCAATAATTTTGAAGATACAGAAATCTGTCAGGTTTTGAAAATGACTGATGGTCATAGCAACCAAAATCTGACTTCAACATCTAAGCCATTGATCATGTAATAACCAGTGTCATTGCCTGATGTACAGAAGGACTGAATTCATATGTATTAAGCACAGATTTTCAGCTGTTTACTAAACAGTTTAAAAAATTTATATATATATGTTTTTCTATTGGTGGTATTATTAAGAGTAATTGCTTATCTCTTGTAAAAGGTAAAAAGAAATAATTATATTCTAAATTCAGTCATTTGGATGAGTATGCCAGTATTTGCACAAAGAATTTTATTTAAGCTGATTTTTGACTTCGGTTTATATAGAACCAAGAATTAAGTTATTTATATAGTTATCAAGAATCAAGATAGTTAATTTTATAGCTGTTTTGAAAACTCAGTTTGAAAACTCAGTTTCAAAAGATGGAAAAGGATACTCTACCAAAGCAGAGTTCCCTAGAATATTCACAGATAGAATTATATATTTCAATCTGCTCTGCATGTCATTTATCGGAAGTCCATTTCAGCCCCTTCAGACCCATGTTTTGCGATTGCCATCTTCTACTTCATGTTTAGTCCATGTAATGTTTGAAGTCCCTGAGTAGAAGATGGAACCTCTCCACATCAAACCAGTTTTTCCCACCAATATGACTTACCTTGAAAGCTCAATAGAAGGAAACAAAGACAAAAAAAGAAACAAATGGCTTTTAGGCTAATTACCTTTTATTTAGTCTTGCTTCCATATTTTTATTACCTTTACTTATATTTAAAGATAAATATTAGTTTGCTTACAACTTACAGCTCTTCTAGTATATTTTTTCAGTATATATTTATCACACTCCAATCTTAAAAAATAGACAGTTGGTATATAAATCTTTTAAATTCAGCTTTTTTTAAGTTGTCCATGCCCATAATTCAAAGGGTCAAGTACATGTGTAATGGTAAATACAGATTAGAATAATCCTCTGCCTCCCTCACTACCTCCCTATTTTTCCTCTCTTGAGGCAACCAGTTTGAACTATTAGCTGATTCTTAAGGTATTTATTTCCTTTTTCCTAAACAAATTAATTGGATATTTCTTTGTCTTTCAGTTTGAGGTATTAACTGTTGGCTTCCCATTATGTAATATGGGAATTAAGCTATCATTTATTGAACTTCTGTGTGCCCCAACCCCCACATATCTGAGTATTGTTATTTCATAATTGTGTTAGATCATTACCTGGAGTTCACTGAGCTGGATTCTGTAAGTTAATGTCTTTAACTATGTTCAGGAAGGTTTTGGCCATTATTTCTTTGAATATTTTCTCCTTTCTTTTCCTTCTGAACATGACTCTGACTTATGCATGTTAGGCTCTTTGATAAGGTTCCGAGGTTTTGTTCATCTGTTCTTTTCAGTCTTTTTTTTAAGATTGTATAATTTCTAGTGATCTAGTTTCAAGTGCACTGATTCTGTGTCATCTACCTTCTGCCATTTATCCAGTGAATTTATTTCAGATATTTTTCAATTCTAGAATTTTCATTTAGTTCTTTTTATATTTTTCTGTGTTTCTGATGAAATTCTTATCTTTTCATTGATTACAAGTGCAGTTTCCTTTACCTCATTGAGCACAGTTATAGTACTGCTTTAAAGTCCTGATAATTTCAGTATATGGGTCATCTCAGAGTTGGCATCTGTTGATTTTCTTTTGAGACTAGGCCACATTTTCTTGCTTTATTGTATCAGGTAACTTTGGATTTTATCCCTGAGCATTGGGAATGTTATGGAGAGTCTGGATTCTGTTTTATTCCTCTGAAATTTGTTAATGTTTTGATTTTAGTAGGCAGTTAACTTGGTTATATTCAAATTGCAAACTCCATTTCATCTGTGGTAGAGAGTGGCTCAAATCTCAGTTTTTTTCTTTTTTAGCCTCAGCCGGAGTACTTCAGTATGCCCCATGGATGTGTGGTTCAGGACTTGGGTAGAATTTACACCTAGAATTTGGGGCTTCCCTTCTCTAGCTGTGTCCTTTCTGGCAGCTGTTCTTCTCCTGGGCTCTGTCCTCTTGTTCTTCAGGCCAGAAAAATGGCACGTTCTCTACTCAGCTTTTAGCCACCCTGCAACTGCATCTTGTCTTCAAGATAAAGCCAAAAAAATGGGCAACTCATCTTATATTGGTCTCGTCTTACAAATTTCAACTCCTCTTAAAATCTGCTTCCTTTTATTATTTTGGAGCCCTTGTGTTTTAACCAGGGTTTATAGTTGCTGTCTATGGGAGGGACCTTAAGGTTCATCATCACTTCTGGGTCTGTGACCCAGATTATCATGTAAGGTATTGCCAGGAAAACCTTTCAGTTGCCATTTGCTTTGATTATCACTCTGTTTTACTGAGGCTAGAATTAGAACTGATATAAGGTGAATAAATATAGGAAGAAATGGAGATAGATAGATTCTTCTCTGGAGTCATTCACAGTGAAAATGGAACCTAAGATTCCCAGCCTATTTATATAAAGTCAGATATTTTTATAATTTGAAGTATTTTATGTGTGAAAGTGAAAGTTGCTCAGCCGTGTCCGACTCTTTGCAACCTCATGGACTGTACAGTCCATGGAATTCTCTAGGCCAGAGTACTGGAGTGGGTAGCCTTTTCCTTCTCCAGGGCATTTTTCCAACCCAGGGATCAAACCAGGGTCTCCTGCATTGCAGGCAGATTCTTTACCAATTGAGTTATTTCGTACTTAAAGTGACACATTAAGAGATTACAAAGAAAGCATAAACTTGGTAGAAGTGATTTATAATGGTATACAATTGTTTACTACTCTTATGATTCTTTACATGTTGATTGTACTCTTTGAAGGGATGACTTACTGTACTGGCTTACAAACATGCTATTGTTCCTGTTCAGATTTTGCTATGTCTCAGTAGCACCATATCAGACATTAGGGTTAGTAGGCATTTAGCTGTAGTTTTATTAAAAGTATTTATGACATGAAATTTGTGTAGAGCATATCTTCTTTTATATTCCACTTTTGAAAGCAGTTACCAGAAAAAGTATTCTTTTTTTTTTTTTTTTTCAGAAAATATATTCTTAATTTGACTGAAGAGTGAGTTAGTGAAGAGAGTTTATCAAGCTTATTTAATGACATAAAAACTGATTGGCTACTGATCTCTTACATTAATCATCTGTTTAATTAAGGGTACAAGTCTCTGCCTTTTTAGCTAATTCTTAAATTCCCAAAATTCTGATCAAATTGTAGAATAGTTGTGATATAATTTTTGGAATCTTTTGTCATTAAGTACTGTACTTTTCTTAACATAGTGTTCATCACATCTAAATAATTTTGTATGCTTAAGTCTGTTTTCCCTAATGGTCTGTAAGCTCTCTGAGGGTGGGGACTTTTGTCTTCCTTGTTCTTGGCCATAACTTGGCGGCCTAAAACAGTGCCTGGCACAGAATCGGCACTCTGTGTATTAATGAATAAATTAGTGAATAAATTATGCTTTGTTACACATAAGCATCATACATTTCTTGAAATCTAAATGTTCATATAGGGGCTTCACTAGTGGCTCAGATGGTAAACAATCTGCTTGCAGTGCAGGAGACCTGGGTTCAGTCCCTGGATCAGGAAAATCCTCTGGAGAAGGGAAGGGCTACCCACTCCAGTATTCTTGCCTGGAGAATTCCATGGACAGAGGAGCCTGGAGAGCTATAGTCCATGGGGTTGCAAAGAGTTGGACATGTTCATATATTGTACTATCAACCTAATAGGTTTAAAATTAACCATTTTTATTACATTTTTGCAGATTGCCAGTCACAGTGGCTATGTGCAGATCGACTGGAAGAGAGTGGAAAAAGATGTAAACAAAGCAAAAAGACAGATTAAGAAACGAGCAAATAAGGCAGCACCTGAAATCAATAACATAATAGAAGAAGTAAGACAATGTGTATTTCTGGCTCCTTTTTTTTTAAATGGATCTCAGCAGAAAATGCAACTAGGGAATATGATCTTTAAAAAAAAGATTGGTGTTTCTGGTCATGTCTAGAGTGTTAAGTAAAATTTGGGATCAAGTCACCATTTAAATCACTCTTATTTTTTTTTAGTTGTTAACTAAAGCTACCTATTTTTTTTTGAGGTGGAATAGTTTGAAAATGTATATATTTTATTTTATTAATATATTAGTTTTATTAATGTTTTTATGTATATTTTGTCTGTTTTATTCTTACTTTGTTTAGAACTGAATTGAATATTCCTTTGCTTTTATTTTAATTCTGTCCTTTTACTTTCTCCAACTTCTATTTTGAAAAATTTTATATCAGTTGAAAAGTTGACAGACAAAAACAGTAAATACCCAAGTACTCTTTACCTATTCACCAGATTGTTTGCATTTCACATTTGCTTTGTGTGTGTGATTTACCCTTTTTATTCCTGAACTATTTAAGACATTGTGTTTTTTTATTCTTTAATACTTCTGTACATATGTTCCAAGAGTATGGATATTCTCCTATACAATTACGCTTATGAATCCCCCCAAACTTAATGTGATACAATAGTATTTCTTAATATACAGTTAATGTTAAAATTTTTATATCTTTTCCCCCCCTAATTAAGAATTGCATAGTGCATTTGGTGGTCATGTCTCTGAAGTCTCCTTTAATTTTAAATGGTTCCCTCATCTGTTTTTTGTTTTTCTGAATTTCATGACACATTTTTGAAGTATCTAGGCAGAGTATCTCACAGTCTTGCTTTGTCTAATTCCTTCTTCATGATTTTATTTGGGTTAAACATTTTATCAAGGTGTTATTTTTCTGATCCTGTATATTTTTTCCTACTGGCTAAGTGGACTGATTGTTAATAAATATCATTGTGCGTGCTGTGGGAATTTATTAATCATCTGTGTCAATAATTTGCTGAATGGATCATTTATGCCCACACTGTAGGGAGATTTCTTTTCATCTGTGAGAATTTTGCTGCCCATATGCTTGTTATCTCAGAAGCAAGAAGCTTCTGGGCCTGGCTGGGAGCTCTAGGCTCCTTCAATTTGTAACGGACAACCCTGGCATCTTGCCTGATGGTTGGTATCTGCAATAGTAGGAACACAAGAATGTTTGCTGAATATTTACTGAATTGAGGAAAACATCTGAAAAATAATACTCAGCTCTGGATTTAATAATTAAGAGTATTTTTAAAAATTTGTTACCTTTTTCTTATTATGGTAAAATATATAAAACATAAAATTTACCATTTTAACTATTTTTAAGTGCACAATTCACTGGCATTAAATATATTCACACTTCCATGTAATCATTACTACTATCCATTTCCAGAACTTTTTCATTATTCCGAATAGAAACTCTAACCATTAAGCAGTAACTCCTATAATTAACCTGTCTCCCTAGCCCTTGGTAACCTCTGTTCTACTTTCTGTCTTGATGAATTTGACTATTTATGTAAGTGCAAATTATAATAGCATTGTCTGTTTTGTCTGTTTTATTTCACTTAGTGTTTTCAAGATTTATCCATGTTGTAGCATAATTTAGAGTATTTTTCTTCAAACTTTATTTCAGGCAACAGAATTCGTCAAACAGAACATTGTGATATCCAGTGGATTTGTGGGAGGCTTTTTGCTAGGCCTTGCATCTTAAGAAAATGGATGTTCTATCACAATGAAGTCACCTCTGAGAAGAGAAATGGTGGTGACAAGATGGTCTCATCATTATACATTGACAGATTCTCCAGGATGACAAGAAACAACTAGCTGGACAATACCCAACTCACTGCTTAGCATTTTGCCATCTGAAATTTAGCAGACTAGTATCTGCTATAAAATAACCTGTATGGTATGTGTATAATAGCATCCCTGAGCAAAACATGGCTTTCATTATTTTTTAAGAATTTGTGTTTGTTTAAAATTTGCCTATAAAACACTACTATTGGATGTAGATATGGAGAGAAAATGAGTTGTTGGATGTATTCCCCAGTAAAATATTATTCTCATTTTATTTAAATAAAATGTTTTCCATTGTGCTTTTTTAGTATAGTGCCAGTAATTAAAACTTTGTATTATAGCTTCAACTGTAGGGCTGACATTTTTTTAAAGATATGTTTGCAGTAAACTGAAGAACTGTAACACATTTTGTGGAAGGATTTACAGATAATAGAATTATTAAAGATATTAAGCAAATTTAATACCAATTTTTAGGTTGCTTTTTCCTACAGTTCTTACTTATTTAATAACTGTAGTAAACAGTTTCAAGAAATGCTCTAGGGAAATACTACATATCTAAAGCTCTTTTTTGTTTTTTTGATGTCTGCAGTTGTAAAAATACCTGCTTGTATGTAAACTTCTAAATTATTTTTATTCATTTGTTTATCCTGGCAACCTGGATAGAATTCATTATTTTGAGAGTACATAGAGTTGGGTCACTGATTCATTTTATTAACTTCGAGTGAATCTCGTTTTTCATTTTTAAAAATCCTAATTAATACACTGACCCCTTCTTTACAAAGAGGTAAAAATCATTTTAAAATACTTAGTAGTGTAGTATGGATTTAAGGCTTTCAGGTTTTTCGGTAGCATTATGTTGATTGAACACTAGGCCAGTTGACTTGTTTCTCAGGACCAATATCACAGGTGGCTCAGTGGTAAAGAATCTGCCTGCAGCACAGGAAACACAGGGATACTTGGATTCAATCCCTGGGTCAGGAAGATCCTCTGGAGAAGGAAATGGCAACCCAGTCCAGTATTCTTGCCTGGAAAAATCCATGGACAGGAGCCTGGTGGGCTACAGTTCTAGGTTAGAATTGGGAAAAAGCACAGAACAATGGGTGTTGGAGTCTTCAGGTTGGAAAGACTTGGTGATGTTCAGATTATCTCCTTTTGATAGGAAATCCTTACAGTATTTTTTGTGTGTTATAAACAGGTGTTTCATATTTTCAAGGTTGTTCCAGTCTTTGTCCTTTCACCCTCACGAGACTCCTTAAAATTGAATGTGGGATTGATCTTTATTTTCTTCTTTTACTCTCATTAGCGCCTCAGATAAAACACTAAATAAAACTCGGACTCTCTTAATATGAAGTGATTTTGCTTATAAATACTTAATTTTTCTTCTTTGAGCTTTTCTCTGTTTCCTCCTTGCCTAGCTTTCCATTACTGTGAAATTAAAGGGAAAAGTATTCTCCATTAGGTGGAACCTTGGCTGTGCTTCTGTGTGCTCTGTCTGCCTGATACCTTTCATTTGGTGCAGTGAGGCAGGCTACTATAGGGAGCTCAAGTAGCTGGCTCAGTTTGTTCATCTTGGAAATATAAAGTGTCTCTTCTCTATATGATACATTGGGAAAGTGGGGGGCACAAAAATGACTGCCCTCAAATGGAGACTAAATATTCTTATATGAAAAGTTACGTAATAAAAAAGGAGAACCTGGCATATGATTTAATGGCAAATGAGTTGTAACCATAACTACTTTCAGAGTCCAAACATGAATGAAAAGTGAAAAAGAACACCTCATTTTTACCTATACATTTCCAAGTATTTTTTGATTGTTGATTTATATACCAAATGCAAAATACTATCAGTGTTCTCCATACTGTCTCCTCTCTGTTGGTGCCCCTTATTCTGCCTCTTGTCTGTGCTGTTACCCCACGAGGTTGTATGCTACTTGAGGCAGTCATATGTGGTGTTAATCTATAACTTGTGACACACCCCTGTGTAATGCTTTGCTCAGAGTAGGTATCCAGCCAGTGTTGTGAATGAGTATGTGAAAAGCGTATTACTGTGCTAGAGTTAGTGTTAACCTATAGGAAACCTCTGAAGGTTCTGAATCAAGCTCCATCAGAAAAGATTTGGTGGGGCTCAGCCTGAATGAAAAGCCTATGGCCTGCCGTTGTCGAAAATGGGGGTTTTTATGTTTGAGGGCATAAAGGTTGTTTGCAAGATTTATTAAAACTTGAGTATGTGGAATACAGGTATTTTGTGGCTTAGACTTTGGAAGATATATAAGGACATTTTGACTGATAGTTTTTTTTGTTTCTTTTTGGTCTCACCACATGACTTGCAGGATCTCAGTTCCCTGCCTGATGATTGCACCCATGCCCTAAGCAGTGAAAGTGTGGAATCCTAACTGCTGGACTATCAGAGAATTCCCCATTTTGACTAATTTTTATTGTTGTATTCTTAGAGCCCTCCCCAATCTCCCTCACAAAAAAAGATGATTTTTAATGTTTTCTTAAATATGCTTATTATAGAAAATACATAGCAAAAAAATATGTTGATAACGTCTATCTAGAAATGATTATCTGTATTTTGGTACATAACTTTTGGAATTTTTTTCTATATACATATGGACACGTGTATTGTGTATAAAAATTGAGTCATAGTTTATATACTTTTATAAATAGCTATTTTCACTTATAAGTATCTTTTTATAATAGGTACATTTAATGGGGTCACAAAGAGACACAACTGAGCAACTAAGCACACAAAATAGGTACATTTATGATGACAGAAACATTTAAGTGCCCACCCTCATCCCCTTTTATGAGACAACCATTACGAGAATTTCTTTATACATATATTGTTTTTTTTTTTTTTTGGTCCAAGTTTGGATAGTACATATTGGATGGTCACTCTGAAAGGTAAGGAATTTGGTGTACACTCACTGTCCCCTCCCCCTTTTTTGATTGCTAATATGTTTTTAGTTTTTCTAGTAGATGCCTTTATTACTTTAAATATGCTTTTTCTGTCCTAAGTTACCAGCTTTACAAAATATCTGCTAACTCCCTGTTAGTAAAGAAGAGGAAAATTTAAGTGCACCTCCTCCCTGTTTCCTCTGGCTTCCTGATTTTTGTTAATTACTTTTAATGCTACATTCAAATGATAGGATTCTATACAATTATTAAGAGGAATGTAGAGCTATATAAATTTGATCTAGAAGATTCACTTGTTAGTGGTAAAATCAGGTTACAAAAAGTATGACCCCACTTTTTAAAAAAACTGCAGGTGAGCATAAGTGTGCACACAGATCTTCAGAGGCTATCCCTGAGGTTAGTATACAGGATATTCATGTTGTATTTTCAATATTTTTGTGTCATCTGAAGTGTTTACAATGAGTACATGTTACTTTATAGGTAGCAAAAGTTGTTTTTTTAGAACCAGGAATCAATAGGTTATTGCTATTTTAGGGGGTTATTTTTGCTTTGTTCAGTGAGTTTATTTTTTAAATGATTTTTGTGAAAACAATGCAATAGTTCAAGAAGTCAAGTGGTATTTGACTAATTCCAGTACCTTTCTTATTACATTTAGTGGCTCTTTTCCTACAGAAGTTTCAACTACATTAGTTGTTTCTCTTGGTATTTACTGAAACCATATTTCTTGGACTTTTTTATGGTAAATAACTAGACTTGGACTTCCTTTTATGGTAGATGTGGATTTAGCTCTATAATACTTTCTTTTTCCTATCTTTGTAGTAGCAATTTATTAAATTTCTACAAAGTTTTATATATCATGACAAATATTGTTTACTGTTGAATAAGGACATAATCTTCTATATGTTCATTTATGTGACTGCAGCCAGAATCCTGCATTAGCCTGATCCTGCAAATAGCTCTGCAGCATGAAGGGCACTGTGGCTGGCAGCATAACAGCCCCTCCTTGCCCCCAGGCAAAGATGTTCATGTCCTAATCCCCTGAACCTGTGACTACATTAGGTTACATGACAAAAGAGTGAAGGTTGCAGATGGAGTTAAAGTTGCTAGTCAAGTGATCTCAAAGAGGTTATTCTGGTGGATCTTGGTGGGCCCAGTGTGATCATGAGTCCTTAAAAGAGGAAGAAAGCAGAAGAGCATCAGAAAAAGTAATGTGACTATGGAAGAAGAATGATCAGGCAGATGCTGTTGTGGCTTTGAAGACTGAGGAAGGGGGCCAGGAGCCAAGGAAAACTGGTGGCCTCCTGAAACTGGAAAAGGCAAGAAAACAAACCACCCCATTGCTTCCAAAAAGAGGCACAGTCCTGCTGACAACTTGATTTTAGCTCAGTGAGACCCATGTTGGACTTCTTACCTCCACATCTATAAGATAATGAATTTGTGTTTTAAGCCACTGTGTTAGTGATCATTTGTTATAGCAGCAATAGAAGCTAATACTGGCATCACTTGAGTTGTGCCCTCTTGTGGCAAGAGAGCTAGTTTTTTGTATTCCCCTATCAATCAGGCTTAGTTTTACTCTTACCTTGGACATGGGGTATCTCTTTACGGCTGCTCCAGCAAAGCGCAGCCACTGCTCCTTACCTTGGACAAGGGGTATCTCCTCACGGCCGCCCCTCCTGACCTTGAACGTGGAGTAGCTCCTCTCGGCCCTCCTGCGCCTGTGCAGTGTGGTCCACTGGAGAAGGGAATGGAAAACCACTTCAGTATTCTTGCCTTGAGAACCCCGTGAACAGTATGAAAAGGCAAAATGATAGGATACTGAAAGAGGAACTCCCCAGGTCGGTAGGTGCCCAATATGTTACTGGAGATCAGTGGAGAAATAACTCCAGAAAGAATGAAGGGATGGAGCCAAAGCAAAAATACCCAGTTGTGGATGTGACTGGTGATAGAAGCAAGGTCCAATGCTGTAAAGAGCAATATTGCATAGGAACCTGGAATGTTAGCTCCATGAATCAAGGCAAATTGAAGTGGTCAAACAGGAGATGGCAAGAGTGAATGTCAACATTCTAGGAATCAGCAAACTAAAATGGACTGGAATGGGTGAATTTAACTCAGATGACCATTATATCTACTACTGTGGGCAGGAATCCCTTAGAAGAAATGG
>NC_057419.1:42434926-42452967 GCF_019320065.1 Cervus canadensis
CATGGGAAATAGATGGGGAGACAGTGGAAACAGTGGCTGACTTTATTTTTGGGGGCTCCAAAATCACTGCAGATGGTGATTGCAGCCATGAAATTAAAAGATGCTTACTCCTTGGAAAGAAAGTTATGACCAACCTAGACAGCACATTAAGAAGCAGAGACATCACTTTGCTGATAAAGGTCCATCTAGTCAAAGCTGTTTTTTCCAGTAGTCATGTATGGATGTGAGAGATGGACCAGAAAGAAGGCTGAGCATTGAAGAATTGGTGCTTTCAAGCTGTGGTGTTTGAGAAGACTCTTGAGAGTCCCTTGGACAGCAAGAAGATCAATCCTAAAGGAAATCAACCCTAAATTTTCATTGAAAGGACTGATGCTGAAGTTGAAGGTCCAATACTTTGACTACCTGGTGTAAAGAGCTGACTCATTGGAAAAGACCCTGATGCTGGGAAAGATTGAAGGCAGGAGGAGAGGAGCAAAGAGGATGAAATGGTTAGATGGCGTCACTGACTCAATAGACATGAATTTGAGCAAACTCCAGGAAATAGCAAAGGACAGGGCAGCCTGGCATGCAGTCCCTGGGGTCGCAAAGAGTCAGATATGACTTTGCAACTCAACAACAACAGAACTGAAGTATTTGTGTTCTTAATGCAAAGTCCTTGTATTATTCCAAAATGTATTGATTAACCTCACACTTTGAGTATTCATGCTTGTTAAAATTTTAAGAGCAATCCTTAAGTGAATTACTATTAGTTGTAGATAAATATATTTCAATTGTACAAATAAGCAATCTAAATGAAGGCAGGAAATGAAGAATAAAGAAGCATAGAGAAAGCAGAGTAAATAGGAAGCACAAAAGATGGTAAAAATAAATATATATTAGTAATCACACTTCAAAAGGAAAAATGAACAGAATTCACAATGTGATTCTATAAACATCATTCTATATGGACTTAAGTAGTGGGATTAGGGTCACAGAAAAGGAAATGTTTACAAAATTTCACCATTTGGTAGAGACTTCTCCAAGCTTCAAGACGTAACAAAGCCTCTTTTAACTTTCTTTCTAATCCTCCCATTCTCACCCCTAATCTGGAACAAACTCAGTACCTACTGTTTCCTACTGTTTCTTTTACATCATGTGCTCTTCTTGGATTACTTATATTTTTGGTTGAACTATTTTCTTGAGTAATTCTTATAGGTGTGGGAGGTAAACTTTTCGAGTTCTTGTATGCTTAAAATATCTTCTGTTCTCATACAATTCAAGATTGACAATTCTTTTCCTTTAGAATTTTGAAGACATTGATCCATTGTATTCTACTATCTGATGTTGCATGATGTCAGTCTGATTTTGAACCTTTCTGGGTAACCTTTTCTTTTGTATTTCTTTTCTGTTGAAAGCTTTGTAGATTTTCTTTTATCTTGGGGTTTTGAAATTTCATAAGTTTTTAAAAACTGAATTAGAGAACTTAAAAAATGCATGTTAGTGTCCTTTTGCCGTCTGTTCTTGTCATTACAGAGAAGATACATAATAGCTAGCATTTAAAAACCAAAGCCAGTGGGGAGGATCTAAACTCATGCCATAGATTGTGAGATTGAGAGCCCCCAAATAAGTGCTCAGTAAACATGAGAGGGAGGGATTCATAATCATGGATATGAAACAGTTTTTCATCCATTATATGCAGCATTCTCTAGATCCTTTCATTCTGAAGATTCAGTTTGCCTCAAGCAAATTGTACTTTTAAAATAGACTTTATTTTTTAAAACAGCTTTCAGTTCAGTTCAGTTCAGTCGCTCAGTCCTGTCTGACTCTTTGAGACCCCATGAATCGCAGCACACCAGGCCTCCCTGTCCATCATCAACTCCCAGAGTTTACTCAAACTCATGTCCATTGAGTCGGTGATGCCATCCAGCCATCTCATCCTCTGTCGTCCCCTTCTCCTCCTGCCCCCAATCCCTCCCAGCATCAGGGTCTGTTCCAATGAGTCCATTATTTGCATCAGGTGGCCAAAGTATTGGAGCTTCAGCTTCAGCATCAGTCCTTCCAATGAGCACCCAGGACTGATCTCCTTTAGGATGGACTGGTTGGATCTCCTTGCAGTCCAAGGGACTCTCAAGAGTCTTCTCCAACACCACAGTTCAAAAGCATCAATTCTTCAGCGCTCAGCTTTCTTCACAGTCCAACTCTCACATCCATACATGACCACTGGTAAAACCATAGCCTTGACTAGACAGACCTTTGTTGACAAAGTAATGTCTCTGCTTTTTAATATGCTGTCTAGGTTGGTCATAACTTTCCTTGCAAGGAGTAAGCATCTTTAAATTTCATGGCTGCAATCACCATCAGCAGTGATTTTGGAGCCCCCAAAAATAAAGTCAGCCACTGTTTCCACTGTCTCCCCATCTATTTCCCATGAAGTGATGGGACCAGATGCCATGATCTTAGTTTTCTGAATGTTGAGCTTTAAGCCAACTTTTTCACTCTCCTCTTTCACTTTCATCAAGAGGCTTTTTAGTTCCTCTTCACTTTCTGCCATAAGGGTGCTGTCATCTGCATGTCTGAGGTTATTGATATTTCTCCCGGCAATCTTGATTCCAGCTTGTGCTTCTTCCAACCCAGCGTTTCTCATGACATACTCTGCATGTAAGTTAAATAAGCAGGGTGACAATATACAGCCTTGACATACTCCTTTTCCTATTTGGAACAAGTCTGTTGTTCCATGTCCAGTTCTAATCGTTACTTCCTGACCTGCATATAGGTTTCTCAAATTTTTCTATAAACCTAAAGCTGTTCTCCTTGGAGAACAGCTTTAGGTTTATAGAAAAATTGAGCAGACAGTACAGAATATTCCCATATATCTCCCGCAGGCCCTCCATTTCCCTTATTATTATCAACTTACATTGTTGTTGCTGAGTTGTGTCTGACTCTTTGCGACCCCATGAACAGCAGCATGTTAGGCTTTCCTGTCCTTCACTATCTCCTATAGGGCTTCCCCGGTGGCTCAGACTGTAAAGATCTACCTGCAATGCAGGAGGCCTGGTTTTGGTCCCTGGGTCGGGAAAATCCCCTGGAGAAGGGTATGGCTACCCTTGCCAGTGTTCTTACCTGGAAAATTCCATGGACAGAGAAGCCTGGAAGGTTACAGTCCATGGGGTCACAGAGTCAGACACGACTGAGTGAGTAACACACATACACACACAGCCCCCAACATCTTACATTTGTGTTGTACATTTGTTCCAATTAATGAGCCAGTCCAGATAGGTTGTTATTAGCTAATGTCTATACTTCATTCAGATTTAGTTTTTAACCTAATATTCCTTTTTAAAATCCAGGATCCCATCCAGGATATCATGTAACATTTAGTTGTCATGTCTCCTTAGGCTCCTCTTGAAGTGACAGCTTCTCAACTTGTCTTTGTTTTTGATGACTTAGACAGTTTTGAGGAGTAATGGTCAAGTATATTGTAGAATGCCCCTCTATTGAACCTTTTCTGATGTGTTTTCATGATTAGACTGGAGTTACAGGCTTTGAGGAAGAAGATCACTGAGGTAAAGTGCCATTTTCATCATATCCCATCAGGGTACACATCAGTATGACTTCTCACTGCCGATGTTGACCCTGACTGAGCTAGTGTTAGCTTTCTCTCTTTTGAGCATTACTCTTTCCACTACTGTATTCTTTGGAAGGAAGTCCTTATGTACAGTCTACACTTAAGCGGGGAGGAATTATGCTAACTTTTAGTATGAAATATCTACATAAAGTATTTGGAATTCTGCATGGGAGATATGTGTTTCCTCCCTCATTTATTAATTAGTTCAGTCATTTATATCAGTAAAGATTCATGGAGACTTATTTTGTACTTTTGGCTCTAATCCAATATAACTTTATTTTCCCGTTCTTATTGTTCCAACTTTAACCATTGGAAGCCCTTTCTGTTGGCTCCTGTGTCCCTTTGACATACCCCCATCAATGTGTTTAGCAAATTGTATTTTAATAGTAATTTTTATTATTTCTTCCCCAACATAGTATCTATCCTCTTATTTCTGGAAGATTGATCAGTTAGATGGAGTGCCTAGATTTTCCCTTCATAACTTTTTAATATTTTTCATCTGTTTTTTTCCTCTATATTCTGGGATAGTTCCTTCGTTTTATTTCCAGCCCATAAATTTTTCAGCTGGTTTTATCATTCAGCCTATTAATTAAAAGCCTTAGGTCAGTAATTATATTCATTCATTCATTCGTTTGCTAAGAACCCCTTTTGTATCTCTGGTTGTTTCTTTTTCATTGCAATCTGTTTTACTTTTTGTATTTTACTTTTCTTCTGTGGGACTAGTTTTTCCTTCAAGACCTGGCAACTCTTGACTTTCAGTTTATATTTATGAATAAAAAGATTGTTTTGGTTAATATAGATAGCTGGAGTGGATTTTCTTGGCAGCCCTGCAGGTCTGCTTTCCTGCACTGCTCCTTTGAAGAGGAGGAGTGGGGGCAGGTTCAGTGTGAAGCCAAGTTGTAGCAGCAGGAGGCCTTCTTTATAGATCGGTGGGGGCAGGGAGTAGAAGGCAGATGGAGTTCCATGGAGAACTTACTGGAAAGCTACAGGGATAGAACCTGTTTTCTATTTTCGATTCCCTGACCCTGGGATAGTGCCATTGCTACATTCTAAAGGTTTTATACCCACATTAGGGGTACTTAGAGAGCAATCTTGGAATTTCCCAAGCAATTCTGTTTCAGATGAGGGGAAAAAAGGGGAAGATGGATAGAAAGGACCCTAATTGTCTCCATTCATGCCACTAAATTTTGAAAATACATAATGCTGGGAAGGCATACTTCCTCAACCCTTTTTCTCAAGGCTGCTTTGGCAAGAGCCATTGTGATGACTTGATCTGTGGTTTCCTGTTCTCTGACTTCTCTTCTGATTCCATCTGCTTTCAACTGTCTCAAATTTCACAAAAAAATTTGGTCTTTAGTACTATTATGGTTTTTAAAAACTTTTTATTATGGAAATTTCTAAATATACACAAAAGTAGAGGAAATAATACAGCAATCCCCCATGTACCTATCTCTCAGTTTCTACATTAATCAACACACAATTTTATTTCAGCTACACACCCCCACTGTCTTTAGCCACACCCCCAATTATTTGGAAATATATGTCAGATGGCAGAAGGTATTGAAACAAAATGGTGAATACATTGTTCAATAAAGTTCTTGGTGAAGATGAAAAAAGTGCCTCTTTTTACTTAAAAACCGAAAGAACTTTTTGGCCAACCCAATATAATTTCACCAGTAAATACTTCTGCATGTATCTGTAAAAGATAAGGACTCTTTAAAGAAAGCTATATTACTATTATCACACCAAAGAAATTAACAATAATCCCTTAATAATATGAAATAGGGGGCTTTCCCCAATTACATCATTTTCTTCTTTTTATTATAGTTAATTTTTTAAAAATCAGTGTCTAAACAGGGTCTACACATTGTATATGGTTGCCATTAAGTTTGCTAATTTTCTTTTCATTTATCGAATCCACTTCCTCTTTTTTTTTTTTTTTTACTTGTAATTTATTCATTGAAGAAACCAGGTCATTTTTCTATAGAACTTACTTTATTTTAAATAGTGCTGATTGCCTCCTTGTTGGGTCATTTAGCATGTTCTTTTGGCTTCTATGTTACTGTGGTGACCCAAGGACAAAAGAGCAGATAAAACCAAGGAGGGTCTTGGAATGAAGGAATGGAAAAACCAGACCCTTATTGTCCTTCCCTCTCCCATGTTGTAACTATTAATGGATTTCAGGTCCTCCTGAGCAGTAGAACCTGTCTCCCCTCCTACCCCGTAGGGAGAAAGTATTTGCCTTACTCTTCCCCCTACCCAGTATACATGCCTCATCCAATCAGCAAATGACCTGCAAGACCCCTATCCCACTCCTTGTACCCTGGCTATAAAAGTAGACTAAGGACCCCTGTTCAACATCGGTTCTCCCTTGAGCTGGCCGGCTGTTCTAACAGCGTCTCCCATTGTAATAAACTTTATTTCCCTCTCATTCTGTCTCATGTCTGGAAATTATTTTCCAACCCACGCCCGGATCACAACAGTTACCTGTCAACCGACAGTTAAATCAACAGACATAATTAGATTCAAATTTGATTTATTTTATTTTTTTGGCAAGACTAGTTCATAGGTAGTAGTATATTTGGGCTTCCCTGGTGGCTCAGATGGTAAAGAATACATCTGCAATGCAGGAGATGAGGGTTTGATCCCTGGGTCGGGAAGATCCCCTGGAGAAGGAAATGGCTACTCACTGCAGTCTTCTTATCTGGAGAATTCTATGGACAGAGAAGCCTGGTGGGTTACAGTCCATGGGGTTGCAAAGAGTCGGACACGACTGAAGCGACTAAGCACACACACAACACACAGTGGTATATACTTTGTGATGTTTGGCAAGAAGTGACACATAATGTCTGGTTATTTCTCTTTGGGAAGCATTAAAATTGGTCAGTAAATTCAAGTCCTGCCAGCCTAAACCAACCATTATAAAACTTCCCATCAGCTTATTACATAATGTTTTGAGCAGCTATTAATAATGACTGCCTATATCTATGATTTTAGGATAATAAAATAGTGATGTTATAAGTTCATTATATATGGGAAGTTATGACCAACTTAGCATATTTTTTTCCTTTATTTTTATTAGTTGGAGGCTAATTACTTTACAATATCTAGATACCATATTAAAAAGCAGAGACATTACTTTGCCAACAAAGGTCCATCTGGTCAAGGCTATGGTTTTTCCAGTGGTCATGTATGGATGTGAGAGTTGGACTGTGAAGAAAGCTGAATGCCGAAGAACTGATGCTTTTGAATTGTGGTGTTGGAGAAGACTCTTGAGAGTCCCTTGGACTGCAAGGAGATCCAACCAGTCCATCCTAAAGGAGATCAATCCTGGGTGTTCATTGGAAGGACTGATGCTGAAGCTGAAACTCCAGTACTTTGGCCACCTCATGTGAAGAGTTGACTCATTGGAAAAGACCTTGATGCTGGGAGGGATTGGGGGCAGGAGGAGAAGGGGACGACAGAGGATGAGATGGCTGGATGGCATCACCGACTCGATGGACCTGAGTTTGAGTAAACTCCGGGAGTTGGTGATGGACAGGGAGGCCTGGTGTGCTGCGATTCACGGGGTTGCAAAGAGTCAGACACAACTGAGCGACTGAACAGAACTGAAGTTCATTATTCATTCTTGAGCAAATAATTTACAAGCTTGAATTCTTTTAGAAAAGAAAGAACATTTCCCCTTCAACTATTCAGTTGTTTTTAGGTTTATTTAATTATATGAAAGGTAGGATATGAAAATTTACATGAAATGGATAAAGTTTTCAAAAAACACAATTTATGAAAATTTACTCACAAAGATACAGAGAATTTGAATAAAACCTGAAGATTCTTATATCTTTTAAAGAAATAGAATCCACAGTTTCAAGCCTCCCATAATGAAAACTCCAGGTCCAGTTCACTTCAATGGTGAAATCTTTCAAAATTTAAAGAAGAAATAACGCCAGTCTTACTCAAACTTTTTCAAAGAACAAAAACAGCAGAAACACTCCCAAACTTATTTTATGAGGCCATCATAGCCTTAAGACTGTAATCTAACAAGGAAATTACAAGATGAAAATTAAAGTTTAATATCTCCCATGAACGTCGACTCCAAAATGCTAGAAAAAAATTACAAATCGAATCCAGCAATTTGTTAAAAAGGACAATATGTAATGACCAAGTGGAGTTCATTTCAGGAATGCAAGATCAGTTTAACATTTCAAAATCGATGTATTTCACCTGCAGGGAAAAAACTACATTATCACTTCATCAGATGCGGAAGAAACATTTAATGAAATTAAGCAATTATAAAAAATACAGACTCTCAAGAAACTAAGAAAGGAACTTCCTCAGTTTGGTAAAGTGTATCTATAAAAAGTCTACATCATACTTAATGGTTAAATATTGAGATCATGAGACCAGGAAGTCAATTTTAAGTGCTTCTTATTCAACTTTGTACTGGGGCTCCAGCCAGTTCATCATCAAACTTTTGGAATTTGCCTATCTGATATGTGAGAAAAGGTATCTTTGTGTAATTTAATTTGCATCTCTTTTATTACCATTGAGGCTGAGCATCTTTTCAAGTTTAAAGCCTATTTTGTATTTCTTTTTCTTGAAATGTGTGTTCTTTTCTCTTTTCCTATGGAGCAGGATGGCCTTTTGGTGATCTGTTTTTAAACAGATACTTAAAGGAAATTAAACCTTTATCTGTGATGCAAGTCGCAAATATTCCTTACTTGCCATTTGTCTTTTTCCTTGGTTTGTGATAATTTTTTTTTGGCATACAGTTTTAATTTTATACTTTTATGTGGTCAAATAAAACAGTATAGTTTTTTCTTGCTTCTGGGTCTTGAATTCTAGTTAGGAAAGTTTTTTTACATTCCTGATTTATAGAAGTATTCACCTATGATTTCTTCTGGACATTTGTGGGTTAATTTTTTACTTTTAAATTTCTGCTGTATTTGGAATTTGTCAGATCATATTTTATCACTTTCCACATAGCTAACAAGCGACCCCACTACCATTTACTAAAGGTCCATCTTTTCTCCACTGTACTGAGATGCCACCTTTATATGCCAAGGGTCCATATGCAGGTAGGTCCATTTCTGGATACTCTGCTTATGTGCCAATGCGTGCGTGCATGCTCAGTAGTGTCCGACTCTTTGCGACCCTATGGACTGTAGTTCGCCAGGCTCCTCTGTCCATGGGATTCTCCAGGCAAGAATACTGGAGTGGGTTGCCATTTCCTACTCCAGGGGATCTTCCTGACCCAGGGATCAAACCCACATCTCTTGGGTCTCCTGAATTGGCAGGAGGATTCTTTACCAACTGCACCACCTGGAAAGCCCCTTATGTGCCAATGCGTGCATCCTAAGTCACTTCAGTGTTGTCTGACTCTTTGTGACCCTATGGACCACAGTCAGCCAGGCTCCTCTGTCCAGGGCATTCTCCAGGCAAGAATACTGGAGTGGATTGCCATGCCCTCCTCCAGGGGATCTTCCTGACTCGGGGATCCAACCTGCATCTCTTATGTCTTCTGCATTGGCGGGTGGGTTCTTTACCATGAATGCCACTTGGGAAATCCTATGTGCCAATACTCCACCTTAAATTATTGAGAATTTATAATATGCTTTTTTATACACTTTATTTTTTTTCAGATGGAAATACAGAAGAGTGCTTTATTATTTCAATTGGCGAGATTATTCAAAGGAACACAGAATGTGTATATATATACATATATATTTCATAAAGAAAAAAATGTTAACTATATCAACATTTAAAAAGTTTGCTGTCATAAAAGACACCATTAAAATGACTTAAAAGCATTTGACACATTTATAATATACAAATGTTCTAAACTACATAAAGAGCTAGAAATCACAATGTAAAAGACAACAGGCAGCTCATTAAATAGTAACCTTGTCAAGCTTACCTTGAATATTCATTGAAAGAACTGTTGCTAAACTGAAGCTCCAATACTTTGGCCTCCTAATGCAAACAGCTGACTCATTAGAAAAGACCTCAATGCTGGGAAAGATTGAAGGCAGGAGGAGAAGGGGACGAGAGAGGATGAGATGGTTGGATGGCATCACTGACTCAATGGACATGAGTTTGAGCAGAAGATAGTGGAGGACAGAGGAGCCTGGAATGCTGCAGTCCATGGGGTCGCAAAGAATCAGACATGGCTTAGTGACTGAACAACAGCAACAAACTTACCAAGCATAAATACACAGAAGAGAAAAGCCTAATGGTCAGGAAATAGGAAAAGATAATCCACCTCACCAGCAATCACAGAAATGCAAGTTAATACAACCATTTCTGTCATATTTCCACCCAGTCAATTTTCAAAATATTAAGTCTGAAAATACAAAAATCAAAGTTGACACAAGTGTTACCGGGGAAGAGGGGGTAGAATTAGAATTTTTATACACTGATGGTGGGGATGAAAATTGGTATAAGCATTTTAAGATCAGTTTGACAATATCTAGCAAAGCAGAATTGTATGATCCAGCAATTTCACTTCTAGATGTATTTTCCCGTTAACCTATGGCAAAAGCCACAAGGTGACATCTACAAAACTGTTTTGTGCATTTTTTTGTTTAATAGACTCCTTTAATAAAGACAGTTTTAGATTTACAAAAAAAAGTGAGAAGATTATATACAGAGTTCCAGAGTTCCCTTATACCCTACACCCAGTTTCCCTTCTTATTAACATCTTACATTAGTATGGTACCTTTACTACAAGTAATTGACAATTACTGATACATTATTATTTAACTAAACTGTATACTTCATTCAGATCTCTTTAGTTTTTACCTAATGTCCTTTTTCCATTCCAGGATCCCATCCAGGATATGACATTGGATTTAGTTTTCATGTTTCCTTAGGCTCCTCTTGGTGTGACAGTTTCTCAGACTTTCCTGGTTTATGAGCTCAATAGTTTCAAGGAGCACTGGTCAGGCATATTGTATAATAGAATGCCCCTCTATTGGAGCATTTGTCTGATGTTTTTCAAGTGATTAGACTGAGGCTATGAGCTTTGGGGGAGAAGAGCACAGAGGTGAAGTGCCATTCTCATCACATTATATAAAGGGCCCATATCAACATGATTTGTCACTGTTGATGTTGACCTTGATCACTTGGCTGAGGTAGTGTTTGTCAGATTTCTTCACCATAAACTTACTCCTTTTCCCCCTCATTTCTTATTTTGTCCTCTTTCAAAAGAAGTTACTACGTGCAACTCACACTAAACAAGTGGGGAGTTAGGCTCTATTTCCTTGAGGTCAGAGTATCTACACAAATTACATGGAATAATGCATGAGAGATTTGCCTCTTCCCCATTTATTTGTTTATTCATTCGATCACTTATTTTTTTTTATCAGCATTAACTCTTGGATATTTATTTTCTGCTTTGGGTTATATAACGTTTTGATATCTGAGAGGGCAAGCCCCTATCATTGTCTATCTTTTTCAGGTGTTTCTTGACTACTCTTGCTTGCTTTTCCTTCCTAAAGTGCTTTATAATCAACTCCAGGAAACAAATATCTGATGTTTTTTTCTGGGGTGGGAGGGCTGCACCCTGCAGCATTTGGGATCTTAGTCCCCTGACCAGGGATGGAACCCATACCTCCTGCATTGGAAATGCAGAGTCTTAACCACTGGACTGCCAGGGAAGTCCCTCCTATGATATTTTTTATGGTGATCATATTGTATATATATACAGTTGACCCTTGAATAATGCAAGTGTTGGGGTTGCTGAACATCTGCATAGTTGAAAATTTGTGTATAAATTTTGACTCCCCCCAAACTTAACTATTATAGCCTACTGTGGCCTGGGAATCTTATCAATAACATAAACAGTCAACATATGTTTTGTATATTATATTCTATATTCTTATAATAAAGTAAGATATAGAGAAGAAAAATGTTATTAAGAAAATCATAAGGAAGAGAAAATACAATGGCAGTACTGTACTGCATTTATTGGTACTGTAAGTTTACATTGTTTATAAGATGAATTGTCTATCAGTACCTACATCAATATTGTGTTATATGATACAAAACACCAAGATGTTATATGTATTACTAACTCTAGAAATCAAAAAAGAAAAGATAATGTGAAAAAGAAATTCATGTTTATTTACATGCATTGATAGTGAAGAAGTAGTAATACGATTGTTTTATGGTAGCCTAGTATGATTGATAGATAAAATTGCTTCACAGTAGCCTAGCCTATACACTAATGAACGAGTCATTATAAAATTTTGTGCTCAGAGTGTTACAGTCATATTCATAATACACTATGGGGAAAATTGCTACACTTTTTAAAAAACCACTTACCTGTGACCATAGGCTGATATGAAGCTTCTCCCATAATGAGAAAGAGAGGCCTACTGCACAACAATGTAATTCTTTGAGATCAAAGTTATAAAACAGTAAGAAAATGAACTATTAATTTTATATCAAATGTCACTCACTTTTATGGCTATCTAAGGAAAAGGTTGTCCACTGCTATGGACGTTTTGCATATAATTCTCTACTCTTGTATTTTTGTGTATTTATTGAAAAAAAAATCCACCTGTAAAGTGGACCCGTGTGTTTAAACCTGTGTTGTTTAAGGGCTAACTAAGACTTTTGGTAAAGAATCTGCCTGCAATGCAGGAGACCCTGATTTGATTCCTGGATCAGGAAATTCCCCTAGAGAAGAGATAGGCTAATACCCACAGCAGTGTTCTTGGGCTTCCTTAGTGGCTCAGACAGTAAAGAATCTGCCCGCAATGCGGGAGACCTGGGTTCGATTCTTGGATTGGGAAGATCCCCTGGAGGAGGGCATGGGGAAACACTCTAGTATTCTTGCCTTGGAAATCCCATGGACAGAGGAGCCTGGCAGGCTACAGTTCATGGGGTTGCAGAGTCAGACATGACTGAGCAACTTCACTTTTTTTTTCACTTTTATCATGTTAGGTCTGCTTAGTCGCTCAGTCATGTATGACTTTGTGGCCCTATCCTATGCACTGCCTATCTCCAAATATGCTCTTTTCCATCATTTTAAGGCTACTTTTGGTTCTTTACAAGTTTTTTCTCATACAAGTTTTGAACCTTTCTTGTTAAGTTTATACCTGGCATTGTTATTTATTCTTTTAAAAATTATAATTTCTGTTATATCAATGAAATTTGAGTGTTATTGGATGGAATGTTACATATGTGTTCAGTCTTTCCCATTGACCCAGAAGTCCCGATGTATTTTTTCCTTGCCCACTTTTAAAATTGATTTTTTTATTGTGTAAAATATTTTGTTATGTAAAATATACATAATATAATATTTTTTTAAAATTTTAACCGTCTGTAAATGTACAATTCAGAGGCATTAACTATATTCACAATGTTGTATGTTCATCACCACTATCTATACTGAAAACTTTTTCATCATCTCCAACATAAACTCTGTACCTACTAAACAATACCCTTATTCCCCTTCCCTGGCTGCTTGTACTTTCTATTCTGCCCTTTGTCTCTATAAATTTCCTTATTCTAGGTACCTCATATAAACTGAATCATACATTATTTGTCCTGCTGTTTCTGGATTATTAAGCAAAATGTTTTCAAGATCCATGTATGTTGTTGCATATATCAAAATTTCATTCCTTGGCTGAATAATGTCCTCTGATCCATTTTTATCATAAAATATGTTTATCATTCTTTTACCTGGTGAAGAATAGTTCTGGTTTCACTCTAATCCTTACCTGAACTTTTCTTTTCTAAGAATGCCATCCAACATTGTTGATTCTTAGTAAATATTGAGTGAGTCAGTGTCAGTGTAAATAAAGAAGTATTGCAACATAAAACAAATAGTTAAGGATGAGGAAGCATCCAAGAAAAAGAGCCTTCTCAAATCAGGAATTTTCCAATATTTAAAATGTATCAGATAATTCAAAAATAAAACAGAATGTCCTTTCTGTTTCTTTTGATTGTTAAGGCCAAGAAAGTTTAATGGGTTTCTTGTAAGTGAAATTTGAGTGTAGGAACATGAAGTCTACTACTGGTCAACAATCCATAAAAATTCTTCACGTTATAAAACAAAAAGTAGTTATTAATATAAATACAAAGTAATGGTTAAAAACAGAACAAGAAGAAATGATTAGCAATGTCAAGGTCTGTTATGGAGTGACATTCCTTGCCTTGGTTTGATTTGTCTCCAAAACTGCTTTTGGTTTGATTAGTAAACATCTAAAAACTATTTAAAAGAAAAGAAAGGGACTTTCCTGGTGGCCCAGTGGTTAAGACCCCATTCTTCCACTGCAAGGAACACAGCCTCCATCCCTGGTCAGGGAACAAAGATCCCACATGCCTTGTGGCATGACCAAAAAAAAAAAAAAAGAGAGAGAAAGAAAGAGATGAGCTATCTCTTCTTAAATATACTGTTTTTGTTTGAGGTGGGCAGTGGTTGTTAATTTAAGGATGTTTTGTATCATAGGAAAGCAGCAGGAACACTAAAGTTAGCGGAATTAGTAGGTACCACAAAATGTCATGAGGAGATAAATGCAAACCATTTCAGAGTTTTGTGGGGTTTTTTTGTCCTTCACTGTAGACAGTGGTCTCTCATTGTGCTTAATGATGATTTTTTTTTTTTTTTGAGGGGAAAGTTATGGGAGTTGGAGTGTGTTGAGCCACTTTTAGATGACTGGATCCTGTGTTTTATATTTGCTCTACACACCAAGTTATGGAATAGGCTGCCAGCTTTCAACATTTCCAAGTACTCTAACTAAAAGCTATTGTTTGCAAAAGAGTTAAGATACTTCAAAAGTATGTCCTTTAAAAATGATAACAATGATTGCTTTTCCTTATAAAAGTAATACATGTTCATTTTAAGGAACTGGAGAAATGGAGAAAAGGGTAATGAAAACAAATCCATAATATTATTTCACAGAGATAAGATAATCATGATTACGTTTTCTTGGCATATGTATAAGGTTATTTTGGGCTTCCCAGGTGGCGCTATTGGTAGAGAACCTGACTGCCAATGCAGGAGACATAAGAGACTTGGGTTCTATCCCTGGGTCAGGAAGATCACTTGGAGTAGGAAATGGCAACCCACTCCAGTATTCTTGCCTGGAGAATCCCATGGACAGAAGGAGGCAGGTGGGCTACAGTCCATAGGATGGCAAGAATCAGACACAACTGAAGCGATTTAGCGCACATAAGGTTATTTATTGCAGCGTTCTTTTAATAGCAGAAGTTTGGAAACAACCCAAGTGAAGTGAAGTGAAGTGTTAGTGACTCAGTCTAACAGACTGTAACCAATGGACTGTACCCTGGCTGGGTCCTCTGTCCATGGGATTTCCCAGGCTAGAATACTGGAGTGGGGAGCCATTCCCTTCTCCAGGGAATCTTCCCAACCCAGGGATCAAACTTGGGGGTCCTGCATTGCAGGCAGATTAAGTAAATCATGATGTATTCACACACCAGAATACTATATACTAATACAGCTCTAAAAATTCTTCATGTACTGAAATAAAAAGTCAACAGAGGTTATTATTAAATGAGAAAAGCAAGGTAAAGAGCAGTGGATGCTTCCTTTTCTGAAAGAGTTAGGAATATATCAAATGTATTCATATTGGGTTGGGTACATTAGGAAAAGGAAAATATAGATAAGAAATAAATAGAAGTGATTATCTATATGGGATGGGGGAGGAAACAGGATTAAAGGAATCACACTGTGAGTGAGACTTAATAGCCACACTTTTATTTTGATTTTTGAATCATGTGAATGTACATTGTATTTTTTTAAGTTAAACTAGTATAAGCTGTAAAGCTGAAACAGAGCCTCACATTTGCTGTTCAAATTGAAGAAGTCCAATAATTTATTATAGACAACATTGGAGAAACTTCATCTTTTTGAAAGAATACCTTTATTTTTTAAATTAATTTTTATTGGAGGATAATTTCTTTTTTAAATTTTATTTTATTAAGTTATAGTTGATTTACAGTGTTGTGTTAGTTTCTGCTGTATAGCAAAGTGATTTTCTTTTACACATTCTTTTCCATTATGGTTTAGTACAGGATTGCTTTATAATGTGTTGTGTTGGTTTCTGCCATACAACAACATGAATCAGCCATAAGTATAAATAAGTCCCCTCCCTCTTGAACTGAATACATTTATTTTTAACAAAGACTGATATTGGGGTTCAGAACATGCTGCCCCCAAATATGGCACCTTGGTGTATTGAATATTTTAGGCTGAGGGAGTCTGAGAAAGAGCAGAAGCAGGAAGGTCACTCTGACCCACTGCTCCACACCCTCTTTTCTGAGCAGATCATAAAACCCTCATGTGAGAGGGACCCTCCCTATACCCAAAGGAAAGGCACATCCTTATCTCTGAGACAAAGTGACCCTGAGAAGAATGCAAACAGGTCTTGCTAAACTTTTCCCAGTTTGCTACATTTACCTCACACTCCTTGCCTATCATATTTTTCCACAACGGTCTACTCTTCATCAAACCCAGCATAAAAATTTCCAGGTCTCACTGTTTCTTCTGGTCTTCCTTTTGTCATGAAGGCTCCTTGTCATGTAAAACTTACTTTAAATAAACGTGTATGCTTTTCTCCTGTTAATCTGTCTTTGTCATTTTAACTTTTCAGACCTAGCCTAGGACCGTAAGAGGGTTGAGGAAAATTTCTTCCTCCACTACACTGGGGGGTTTCTGGTAATCTGAGAAATGGATTACCTGTTCATTTTTAGATAGAGAGGAGTAGAGGTGATTTTGTTTTCTGTAAAGCAGGAGTTAATTGGCTCAGCTTGGTGCTCTGTGATGACCTAGAGGGGTGGGATGGGGAGTGGGAGGGAGGCTGAAGAGGGAGGGGATATATTTATACCTATAGCTGATTTTCCTTGATGTACAGCCGAAACTAACACAGGGTTGTAAAACAATTATATTCCAATTTTTTTTTAAAGTAAAAATACTACCCCCCAAAATGGGAGTGTAGTTGAAGCTGAGATAGACTCTCTTTGGCCAAATATGAATGAATGGGATCAGGTGGCTAGTATAGTCAATGCTTAGCTGCCTGGGGGTAGTAATTTAATTTGTAATTTTTCACCCCAAGCCAGGGTTGCTTGAGAACATATTTTATGTGAGAGTGTTATATAAATATTGAGTAAGATGTCAGGAAAATGGCATGTGAGTAGCAAGTTTTCTGGAGAGTCTGCAAAGATTTGAAAGAATCAAGTTATAGAAAACTGTAGAGAGAGAATTTTTACAGCTAGAGACTCATATCAAAGCAAGACAACATAAAGGCAACCAACCAAATAAAAACCCTGTCAGTATTTGGTCATTTATTGACTGAGAAGTGGCAAAAAAAAAGAACCCAAAAACTTATAAAGAAGTGTTCTTAATTTGAGAATAAACTGACCCAGCAGGGGAGGAAGAGAGTGGAGACAGAAAGAAACCAAGTCCTAAAGAACAGCCCAGAGATGGGAAGCTGCAGGAGAAGAAATCAAAGGAAACCACAAAGATTCAGATAAATCTGTATCTCCTCTGCTGTCTACATAGATCATATTGTAAAATAAAAGCTGGTATTTTGGATGAAGAGCTGGAAGAACTGCAGGGTCCTAAACTGATGAAAATCCAGTTTTTCAATATTGTGAGTTTCAGAAGGGGAAAAATGGAATGGGTACACCCAAAAGAGATTTTTGAAATAGGTTGGGAAGTTGTGGTGGCTGACCTCACAATTTCCTTATAGTTATAAAACTGATTCTACAGCTGCAGTGCTTACAAGTTATTTCTTAGGCCATATGCTTGCAGTTAACAGGGAGTGTCATGTCTGTTGCATCAGTGAGAAAAGATATCATGAAAATGAGTAGCTGTATGGAATCGAACAATCTCTAAGTACTGGAGTAAAGTAATGGTTCTTAAAATGTG
Source organism: Cervus canadensis (assembly GCF_019320065.1). NCBI lineage: Eukaryota > Metazoa > Chordata > Mammalia > Artiodactyla > Cervidae > Cervus > Cervus canadensis. The sequence goes on from NC_057419.1 coordinate 42,452,428, forward strand.
AAAATCTTCTCTTAGCATAATGTTTTGGAAATGAATCAGTGTTGTGTGTATTAGTAGTTTGTTTCTCATTGTTGCTTCTTAGTGCTCCCAACATTTGCCTGTTGATCAGTACAGAATATTTCTGGCTTTTGGCTGCCATGTTAAGGCTGCTATGAGTATTTGCATATAGTTCTTTGTTTAGACATATTTTCATTTTTCTTGGGCAAATATCTAGGAGTGGAATCTCTGGGATGTATGATAGGTTAGATTTAACTTTGTAACAAATGGCCACACTGTTTTCCAAAGTGGCTGTACCATTGTGCACTCCTATCAGTTATGTATGAGTGTTCCAGTTGTATGCATCCTTGCCAACACCTCAAATTATCAGGAGTTTGAATTTTAGAATTTCTGGGGGTGGAGTTATATATAGAGATTTCTTTTTTTTTTTCATTTATTTTTATTAGTTGGAGGCTAATTACTTTACAATATTGTAGTGGTTTTGGCCATACATTGACATGAATCAGCCATGGATTTCCATGTGTTCCCCATCCTGATCCCCCC